>NW_027262137.1:0-42161 GCF_902827115.2 Pseudochaenichthys georgianus | reverse complement strand
TAAAATAAACATTAAGGTGCAGCATTTCGATGAACTGAAATAATCTGTATTTGAAACTGTACTAGTACCTAAGCAGCCAGTTTGACATTAGGACTTGCTTGTCATTGTATTTTCATGTTGTTTAAAGAAAAATGAACTTGTCCACATTGCTTGCTAAAATGGCAGATCTGCTGGCACTAACAATGTCTCCTGCTGTGGAGAACACACCCTCTCTAGGGACAGAGGTAGCAGATACAGCCAGGTAGCGCTTTGCTAACATGGCAACATAAAGATATTTGGCGTTTGTAATAGCTTTGGCTTGGTCTGAACTTTCTGCAAGTGGTGGAGGCTTACATGCTAGCGGGGGTTGGGTTTGCACTTCACTCTTTTTTCTTTTGGTACCGGTGATATTCACATTCGGGTGATGCCTTTTCAAATGAGTGTGATGTATTGCCAGCTGCGTAACCACTTTTAGTTGAACAATGCCGACAAACAGCTTTGGTTCGGTCCACCTGTCTTTGTCCCTCAGCCTTGTTCGTAACTGCGAAACCAAAATGTTCCCAAACCGGAGACTTCAATGATGCTGGAGGATTTTCAGCTCAACTTTATCTGCGTTCGCCATTTCAACAGTTCCTCAAATTACTGACTACATTTGAACGCATCTCTGTGACCAGCTCTCATAGTATGCCTCTCGTCCAATGAAATGACTTGGTCGCTCTATGATATATACCTGAGATTACTTCCAGAAAGTTGTTCATGTTCTCAATTTTTTCCGTTTAACGCTATATTCGTATATAAGAGCCCGTACCGAATAATTTCAGTACGGGTACGTGTACCGTTACACCCCTAATTGATTGATATGATTGCGATTTAAATCAGCATATACTTCTGTCAGGGTATGCCACCCCTCAAAATCTCCTGCCACCCTCTTGCCACCCCATGAATATTTGTCTAGATCCGCCCCTGCACCATGGGAAAAACATTAAGTTGTTTTAGTTCTCTTCTGTATTCAAAAAGGATTGAGTACTATAGCCTTTTAGCCTACACAAAATCAATGAAATTCATTCAGGGGCTGAGCAGTAATCATGGTCACGGACATCGATGTGCTCTTCCTGCTCCTCCCGAGAGACTGGTTCAGTGGGCCGCTCCCTTCTCTCCCAAACACTAGCCCGCGGTGTTTGAGCAGTGAAGTGATTCCACTCAAACAGAGTTGGTACAGCACCTTTCACAAGCCTCCTACGGCCATCAAGGGGTTTTGGCTCTATTAGTTGATCCGTAGAGAGTGACGACTGGAGACCTTGGAGTGAGAGGAGATTGTGAAGTTATCGCGTCGTATTTTAACCAGCCACTGTCTTCGCAGCTCGAGTTCGGTCGGAAAGCCATGGAAACTTAGGACCCCGTTAAATTTAGCTGACGCCGTACAAAGTGGGACACAGCAGTGCTCGGAGTAGTTCTTTACTTGTTACTTCCGTCGACTCATATTTAAACCATAGATTTAAACATATAGCCTATTATGCTTTTAGTGTTGAAAGGGAACTTACGCTGCACTCCTTTTCGTCTTTCAGTGCAGAGATCAGGCAACAGGCGGAGAGGAGCGCGGCCGGGTTCAGCAGCGTGGAACAGCTATTCAGTGACATTCTTTTCAAGATGTGCTGAGGTTGAAATATGAGCATTATGAACCGGTCTTCTGCTTGAGAATAGATTCCTCCGCAGGCCTGTAAAGTCGCTTTTGCTGGAGACATGAGTTACAATAAGAGACGTGCAAGTGTCCTTGTGAGTGTCAGAAATCAATTACATTATGTTTCCCCCGCGGGTCCCAGGGTTGTATATGTGTGTGTCTGTGTGTCGGGGGGGAATATGGCTGGTTAAAACTTCTATTGTGGCAGGGAATACGTTTCCACTGTTTTGCAGGGGAGAGGATAGTGGGAGAGAGCACCTTAAATAAGCACATTAAGAAATACGAGATGTGTTGAGCCTGCCCAATGTGTGTGTGTGTGTGGTGTGCTATCTGGAGGAATGCTGCCAGTCTTCATTCCTATGCGTCCTTCCCTGCATGTTGTTGAGAGCCTCATAGTATGTTGAATACTTAAACGAAAGTTAGGTATAATCAAATATAATCAATTATATTCTTGTATAACCCACAATGAAAATGCTTCATATTTTAGGTTTTTCTATATTTACAGCATAAACAAAACAAAGTGGTTTGTTTAAGTTGAGTGTAAGGCCTATGATTTATGCCCTGCTCTCTGATAAGAGAGTAGGCAGGTTCTTTCCTCTCCTCTCACAGCAGGGAGGGGGGCTCCAGACTTAAGCAGAAAAACATGTAGAGGCCTCAAAAAGGTGGTTATGTCATAGTCATAGAATATGTCTAGTCATGTTTTGTTTTACCACAAACTTGGGAAGGTGGTTGTCTTATGCCAGAGTCAATAGAATATGTTGGTTGGGTATAGAGGAGGGGTTTGTGGGTTTTCTATCCGGGTTTTTGAGCATAAAAAGACTGGCTTTTTTGGTTTTCGTCGGGGAGAGAGGGGGAAAACCCCTGGTATACTCTCTCCCGGTAAGCTCTGTCCTTCAGAGCTGGGTTAATAGCTCTCGGTAAGGTTCTCTCAAACTTGGTTGGAATGCTGAGTGAATTGCTTTGAATGAGGGAATGGCTTTGAATGCTGAGTGAATTGCTTTGAATGAGGAAAATTGCTTTGAATGCTGAATGGAATGATTTTATGGAAGATGATTTTGAGAGTTTAGTGATACCCACCTACGTGAGGAACTCCCTCCGAATCACTGTGGGATTTTGAATGGTTTTAGTGATACCCACCTACGTGAGGACTCCCTCCGAATCACTGTGGGATTTTGAATGGGCTTTTTATAATCACCGGTCTTTTTATGAGGAAAGAATGCCTCTAAATTCTATCGGGAGATTTTAAATGTCACACTAAATTGGGCAGTTGAAGGTAAACATATTGGTAATAATGTAAGACTGTGAATTAAAGTTTCATATTTGAACATGATCACAGCATAATTTTTTTGTGTTGTTTAGTATGATTAAAATGTTGTAAAGAGAGAAGGAAAAAACCCTGTATTAGTTTGGACCTATTTTTCTTCAAATAAACTGATCCCACCTTTTGGACTGGGACAACTTAAAGGACATCTGTGCTCTCCTCTCCTGCTTCAAAGGTAAGATTGCACCCTGCCACACACACATGTTTAGGTAGGAACACACCCCCATTTACTGATACCAAAATCCTTCGGGATCGCTTAAAACAGATTAAAAGAGTTGTCTGAATAGAAACAGCAGTTAATTGAACCTGGTTCTTCGGGGAGTTAATAGAGGTGAGATCTTGCTGACGTTTGGTGGATCTGAGCCAAGCAGTAAACTTACATAGACTCAGTAACTTCGGTCGGGTCAATTAGTGAGGTCAGAGTAATTTACCGGAATAAATTAATCGGGGGCCTCGCCTAGAACTCTAAACATGGCGCCCAACGTGGGGCTCTGTGAAAAGTAATATTTTTACAGAGTCAAAATACAAGAACCAAAACGACCTAGTGAAAAAAGTCGATGAGTACAAATCAGCGAAATACAGGCTGAAAGTCTTGTTAAAATACCTACCCGAATCCTAGAATATATATTTTAACTTAAAGTGTAGTAATTTAAGTGATACTATTGCAACGGACTGAGGGTTATATTATATCGGATATTGCTGTCTGTTAAAGAAGCTAAAGTAGGTTCTTCTTCCCCTAGCCAAACTGAGAAGCCCCTGTGGTCCCTTTAATCACAGGTTTGTTGGCTAGTGAAGTCAGCCGTAGGAGCACTGCTCAGTATCTGTCCAAATTGCTTTGAAACTTATAGGTAGGACTTGTCAAAGAGCTGCGGTTTGAACTTTTGCGTTAAAACATAACGTGGGGAAGAGTTAATAGGAGATTTAATAAAGATAACATAGGTCTAAAGGTACCTATGCTGTTGAAATAGCTCGAAGCTCGATACATAACACTCGTTAACTGAGGTGTCCGCATGCACTAGCTGAATCCAGAAGAGAACCTAGAATCAAGAGACGGTATAGTCGGACTGATCCTCCGGCGTGAGTAATAGCCTAAAAACTTGCATGTGTATAAAAGAGTGAACGTAAATCCTTGAATAAAATAAAAAATAAAATAAAAAGAATGGCTGATGAGGTTAGAACGCAATTTAATGACTCAGAGCCAACCACACAGGGAGGGATACACAGAAGCTAGATCCGGAGCTTCTGCTCGCCCTGGTCAGCTTAGCCCAGACCCACGGGCGTACCGCGACCTAAATACTTTCCTGTCAGACTACCGTTTGGACAGAGAGCCACAAGCAGGTGGTATAATGTCTGAGACCCTACCTCCAGCCTACAGGGATAAAAGCTAGAAAATGTCATTTATGAGAACTTCATAGTATGATACTAATCCTAGAAGAAAACACAGTGTTAGACATGATATTCAGGGGAAAGGAATGTTGGAAATAATAAATGTCAAAATCTTAAACTAGTCAACAAACCATGTTAGTGAACCCTGCTAATAGGAAGCTAAAACATGCAGGAGGAATAGCAGCAGCTCTGGCAAAGAGAATAGGTCCTAGCACAGAGTGATAAAATGATAAGGACTATTAAACTGTCAGAAGGCAAGGTGGTGATCAGATGACCCACAAATACTGGTTGTTTTGCATGTACTTTGAAGAGAAAACCTAAGTGGGAACTATCAGCAGATATCAAACCCCAACAATATCTTCAAAACTAATATGAGGAAGTTTTTTTTGCGAAGCTAAAGCTCAAATACTTTACCAAAATCAACTAAACTATTCTGCTCAATGAAGGAGCTTGCACTTTTGGAAAAATAAAATCTCCCCCTTTCTCTGCTCCCGAGGTGCTGCAGAAAAACCCAACACACAGGGTCAGAGACAGGGTCAGAAAATCTGAGCAGACCACGGAGCGACCCATTAAAACTTTTATGGCCTCAGCACAGAGAGGAAGATCTGGAGACTGTAAGCAGGCTATCCACCCCCACCCAGCACAAGGGGAATAGTGTTCCTCTCACCAAAGAACAAAACACCTCTTAACCAAGTCAGATCTAAAATAGACATAGCTCCAGTTGTTAAGAAAAGAGGGAGATTCAAAAAATTATCTTAACACCAGAACAAAAATATCAATATTTTCCTAAAACTGAGAGAATAAGAATGGATAATGTAACTCACTTTAAAATGAGAAAGTTTTGTCACCCTTGCAGGATAAAGGGATTCACACCTGGTCGTTACCATATAAGTATCAGGCGTTAGAGCAGCCACAGAGTGGAGTATACAAACTGTAAAACAAATTGGGACATTCCAATCAATTTGACAAGGCTGAATATATTCCTATATGTATGGAAAAGCTACCTAGGGCAAAGGTCAGGTCATATCTAACTATCACACCTTTTCCGTTTAAGTTCAGAAATCGTGTATGGGTGACCAGAAAGGGGCGAAGTCCAGAGAAGGGTTAGCTTAAAACTAAATCAGAAGGTTTGGATACAGTGAAGTCAGTCTCTGGGAACGTAGTTTCACTCCAGAAGAGAGGACTCACCCGAGCCAACTGAGTTTAGAATACAGATAGGAATATGACTGCGGCCTTAACCCAATCCACTGTTGAAGCTATCAGTCTCACATCACATGACATGTTTTGCACACACCCGTGGCAGTTAATGTGCTTTCTTCCACAGGAGAGGATGGCTTTTTGTGGGATCTTCCCGCAAGAATTTAGAATTTGTCTTGGTAAATTCGGTGCCAAGGGATATTTTATAGAGCAAAAGAGGGAATTTAAGTCTGAGTAACAAGTAATAGCTCAAATGCAAAGGATTTAGCAGTAGAACTGTTAGAATCTTTAGTGAATTATGCAAAGAAAGATGGCAAGAGGAAACTCTGTCTATTAGCATATGGATCATTGGAGCTTGAATGGAGAATACCTCAGTATCAAAGAGGAAATGGGAAATAACCTTTGTATTATTTTTCTCATTGTTTTTTAATTTTACACTATTAGTTTTCTTTTCAGTTATTTTAATCGTTATATGCCTACACCCTACAACAGTATTCATTTAAATTAGATTTTTTTTGAGCACATCTTCCTCCTTCTTTTTTGCTGGTTTTCACACAGCATGGAGGTGCAGGGCTGTCAGGTCGTTAAACTGATAAGAGTAAGTTATGGCCCAGTGCTTGAGAAAACCTTTGGGGAAGTTTTTAAACTGAAAACAACTTTTTATGAATCAGAGAAATGATTTAAACTTGATCTTAGCTATAATGTTGAGATTAATACCTCAGCTATCTACCAAGAGGATTTGAACCTCCCTAGCGGGACAACTTCAGTCACAGTGCCTCAAGTGAAGCCAAGTCCTGGACCCAGGAAACCTGTGCAGCATGGAGCCAGCGGCTGAGTCACCTGTACCCCTGCCAGTGGAGGATGATGTTTCTTCCAGCTCTGAGGGACAGGCTGCATCTCTACCCGCTGAGCCACTCCGATCGCAGTGGATTTCCCAAAAAGGGACGACTACCTGATAACTGCATGGTCAGATATCAGACGCCAGGTAGCAGCAGCCCTACCTACCCCTGCCACTGGTCCACTTCACTACGTGGGTCCACGTCAGCCACTGCGTAGTCACAGGCCAGGAGAGACGGTAGAAACAGACGACAACAAGTGACGTGCCAAGTCACCACCAGCACCACACTCACACTGCACACACAGGATGCCACGAGCGAGTGCCAGCTAAGCTGTTTCATATGCCTCTGGTTCCTCGTTTGTGCTATCATTGTGTGGGGCCTCATTGACCTTGTCACAAAGTCATGAGCGATTATTGACGAGGTCTAAAAAATCCATAACAACTGTCGGCCGAGTTATCTGGCTTTCGTTTGGAGGTGTCATCCAGGGAGGAACCTCAACCCCTCCATGGTCAGGGTCAAGGATTTACATCAGATAGCAACATGGATTTAGGAGTCTACACTGGAACCCCCCGCTCCTGCAAGTGTCAGGCCGAGTGGGGGTGCGCACAAATCTATGATCATCATGACTCTTTTTACTCGGGTGCCTGACCTGTGATGACGAGAACATTACAGTGAGGTACTATGTTTTCGGCGTTCTCCACACCAGGTTCATCAAAAGGTCGTCCTGATTACACATGCTGAAGAACTTTTCATGATATTGATGCTTGAAGTTTTACGGATGTAATATGTATGTGTTTTTACAATTTTATCTGTTGCTGTTTTATAACTTTGCGTTTTCAAAAGAGGGTGTTGAGAGCTTCATAGTATGAAGTAAATACTTAAAACGACAGATAATTATAATCAAATATAATCAATTATATTCTTGTATAACCCATAATGAGAATGCTTCTTGATGGTTTTTGAATATGTATGTATGCTTACAATTTTAGTTGTTGCTGTTTGATAACTTTGCGTTTTAAAAAGAAGGTGTTGAGAGCCTCATAGTATGTTGAATACTTAAAACGAAAGTTAGTTATAATCAAATATGTAAGGGATAATGTGCTGCGACGCGGTCATTATGGGGAAAAGAACACCGACAGGCTGATCAGGAGCCCGACGCGAAGCGGAGGGATCTAGATCGGCATGAAGGTGTTCTTTTCCCCATAATGACCAAGTCGCTGCACATTATCCCGCTTATTACATGGCCACATTCTCAACAAAGTAACGTTATGACTCCCAATATTAATTGAAATGCTTTTATGGATTTAGAAAATGATTTTATTGATTTAAAAAATAGTTTTATGTATTGATTTAAATTGACATGCATCCGCGAAGAAAAATAGTCCGATGTTACTGTTTGAACTAACGTAGCAACGGCAGGAACTGCTTCGATAGCGTTTTTGAGGAGCTTTCTGATTACAGATTTGAAAACATCGCTGCTTGCTTTAAAAGTAGCACAATTCATTATGTCAAACCTTGGAAAGTATCTCGATATCCCTGCCCTAATGCCAAAGTAACTGCACACTGTATGTTTTGCCATTTGATGTCTATGTCTGGACCGCTGCGTAAAAAGGAGGGTTTCTGCCCGTTACTTCTCCGCTGTTTTCTTGTCCCTCTTGTCTTTTTCTTTTCTTCACTGGGGACTCATCAGCCACTAACCATTACTCCAAATTACTGTGCTCTCCAAATATATTAAAATGAATGTTAAAATCCTCCATGTTGCTATCACACGCCAGCGGAAAACTAAAGACAATCAGACAGTTTGCTTGCTTTTCAAACTGTTACATTTGAAAAACAGTGAGAGCGTCTCTTGTCAGTTTGAAAAGCCAACGGTAGGAACTGCTTGCGTTTTTGAGGAGCTTTTTGATTACAGATTTGAAAACATCGCTCCTTGCTTTAAAAGTAGCACAATTCATGATGTCAAACCTTGGAAAGTATCTAGATATCCCTGCCCTAATGACAAAGTAACTGGCAAGTGAATATGTGTCGCCGTTTGATGTCTATGTCTGGACCGCTGCGTAAAAAGGAGGGTTTGTGCCCCGTTACTTCTCCGCTGTTTTTCTTATCCCAGTTCGAAAAGCAAACTGCATGCAGTTTGCTTTTCGGCCCAACTGTATACAGTTAAATCGACCGGACTTCTTTCTGAAGATGTGAGCGTCCTTAACAACGGTCAATAAGTCCTTGACAGCGGTCTGTCTGTTCGGTATTAACAACGTGTCACGTGTTCTGAATTGACCAATCAGAATCGAGTATTCAACTAAGCCATGTAATAAAATCAATTATATTCTTGTATAACCCATAATGAGAATGCTTCTTGATGGTTTTTGAATATGTATGTATGCTTACAATTTTAGTTGTTGCTGTTTGATAACTTTGCGTTTTAAAAAGAGGGTGTTGAGAGCCTCATAGTATGTTGAATACTTAAAACGAAAGTTAGGTATAATCAAATATAATCAATTATATTCTTGTATAACCCACAATGAAAATGCTTCATATTTTAGGTTTTTCTATATTTACAGCATAAACAAAACAAAGTGGTTTGTTAAGTTGAGTGTAAGGCCTATGATTTATGCCCTGCTCTCTGATAAGAGAGTAGGCAGGTTCTTTCCTCTCCTCTCACAGCAGGGAGGGGGGCTCCAGACTTAAGCAGAAACACATTGAGGCCTCAAAAAGGTGGTTATGTCATAGTCATAGAATATGTCTAGTCATGTTTTGTTTTACACAAACTTGGGAAGGTGTGTCTTATGCCAGAGCCAATAGAATATGTTGGTTTGGGTATAGAGGAGGTGTTTGTGGGTTTTCTATCCGGTTTTTTGAGCATAAAAAGACTGGCTTTTTTGGTTTTCGTCGGGGAGAGAGGGGGAAACCCCTGGTATACTCTATCCCGGTAAGCTCTGTCCTTCAGAGCTGGGTTAATAGCTCTCGGTAAGGTTCTCTCAAACTTGGTTGGAATGCTGAGTGAATTGCTTTGAATGAGGGAATTGCTTTGAATGCTGAATGGAATGATTTTATGGAAGATGATTTTGAGAGTTTAGCGATACCCACCTACGTGAGGAACTCCCTCCGAATCACTGTGGGATTTTGAATGGTTTAGTGATACCCACCTACGTGAGGAACTCCCTCCGAATCACTGTGGGATTTTGAATGGTTTAGTGATACCCACCTACGTGAGGAACTCCCTCCGAATCACTGTGGGATTTTGAATGGTTTAGTGATACCCACCTACGTGAGGAACTCCCTCCGAATCACTGTGGGATTTTGAATGGTTTAGTGATACCCACCTACGTGAGGAACTCCCTCCGAATCACTGTGGGATTTTGAGGTTTTAGTGATACCCACCTACGTGAGGAACTCCCTCCGAATCACTGTGGGATTTTGAATGGGCTTTTTATTATCACCGGTCTTTTTATGAGGAAATGCCTCTAAATTCTATCGGGAGATTTTAAATGTCACAACTAAATTGGGCAGTTGAAGGTAAACATATTGGTAATAAATGTAAGACTGTGAATTAAAGTTTCATATTTGAACATGATCACAGCATCATTTTTTTGTGTTGTTTAGTATGATTAAAATGTTGTAAAGAGAGAAGGAAAAAACCCTGTATTAGTTTGGACCTATTTTTCTTCAAATAAACTGATCCCACCTTTTGGACTGGGACAACTTAAAGGACATCTGTGCTCTCCTCTCCTGCTTCAAAGGTAAGATTGCACCCTGCCACACACACATGTTTAGGTAGGAACACACCCCATTTACTGATACCAAAATCCTTCGGGATCGCTTAAACAGATTAAAAGAGTTGTCTGAATAGAAACAGCAGTTAATTGAACCTGGTTCTTCGGGGAGTTAATAGAGGTGAGATCTTGCTGACGTTTGGTGGATCTGAGCCAAGCAGTAAACTTACATAGACTCAGTAACTTCGGTCGGGTCAATTAGTGAGGTCAGAGTAATTTACCGGAATAAATTAATCGGGGCCTCACCTAGAACTCTAAACAATGTTTAGACGGGCTTCGTCTCCAGCTGTGTTTGTGACAGAATGGGTACAGTGGTACAACGAAACACAAGCAATTGTAGAGAAGACAAAATGCAGATGTAGAACAAGAGTTTATGAAAAGACAGGCCTGCATCTTAATAATCTTACCAAACCTCTTTGTTTTACCTCCCAGGCTGCATTAGCGCCTTTCCAATGAAAAGCTTCCAAGTGAAGAGATAACGGCATTCGGGTTTCCGCACAAAAAAAGTAAACGACTCAATATTTTCAAAATTGTGCATATATCTAAAGTGAAGCTCTGGCGGAAATGCGTCTCTTGACACATTTTTGAAAGCTTGCTTTAAAAAGGCAAAGAATGTAGCGGGAGCAGTTTGAGCCGTTTCTGTGGACCTGACACTTTGTATTCCTTGAAATGGTGTCGCTGTGCAATAGAAGCTGCTGTAGCTGACGGAAATGTAAGCTGGCAACAGCTGCTGTTCCCTGTGAAGTAGTAAATAACTCACTTTTTACAGTCAACAGTCTGCATCAAGCAGAGGAGAGCGTTTGATATTAAAAATAATGTAATTTTCAATTTATACATGATGAAAGAGTCCCATTTTTCATCTGACGCATATCGCTGTTTGAAATAAAAGTCACTGTGCATCGAGGGATTCTTCATCCGCAGCTAAATAAATCACGAAAGCAATGAAAAAATGAACAATGCATGGCTAATATATTAAACATACTGTTGTATTTCAATGAGGAACATCTGTTCTGTCGAGCTTCCATTTGTATTAATAAGTGATTGTGATTAATACACAGATACAGAAAGGGTGACTTGTACTGCATTTAATATACTAAATAATAGAGGGGGTAGACTCCACCCCCCCCTCCACTCCCCCCGCTCAGACCATGCAGGACTGGTATGTGGGCACCATGTACTTAATGTTGATGAAAGCGTCTTTTCCTCCGTAGCGCTCCAACATCATCAGAGTCTCCTTGATCAGCTCCCCGATGTTCTGCCTCCTCTGCTGGCCGTAGACGACGCCATCTCCAGAGTTGACTGGGGACAAGGAAACAGAGTCAGACAGGAGAGAAACACAGATGTTCCAGCTCTGGCGGGGTCACTACAGACTGCAAGGTTGATGTCGGGGCTCAGAGCACCGCCTGTGGCCACGGCGCGGTGTTTTGCTGCAAAGGCCATCCTTCCATCTGACTTCAAACCCAGTGGACAGACTGCATTTAATTGACTGCTCTCACGCCGCGGCCAATTGGGACCGAACAGCAGCAGCGTTTTTTAACTGTTCAGCTGAAAGTTTAATGAGGCAGGCCTGCAGAGAGGCGTAAAGGACACAAGCATTGACCTGGACTCTCTCCACAGGTAGGAATGTGTGTGTTTATGATTTTGCATTTTTCAGGTGTTTTTGTGTGCAGTAAATAACAAAAAAAGACAATAGCGTAATACACAAGTGGCCAATCACAATACAGAAAGAAAGCTGCAGAACCTCTCCTCCCCCAGGACACACCACACACACACACACACACACACACACACACACACACACACACACACACACACACACACACACACACACACACACACACACACACACACACACACACACACACACACACACACACACACACACACACACACACACACACACACACACACACACACACACACACACACACACACACACACACACACACACACACACACACACACACACACACACACACACACACACACACACACACACACACACACGGCACTGGGGGCTCAAAACACTTTTCACAGGGAGGTAAATAGAGAGGAATGAGGCACACACACACACACACACACACACACACACACAAAGGTTTGCTTGCCAAAAGAGTCCTGTTTAACAAAAAGAGAGTGGATTTATTTTTTGAGGCTATAAAACTAAACGAAAAAAAAGCGTTTTCCTTCCACTCAAAGCATTCGTGGTACGAGTTGGAAGAGAAAATAAGTGACGCAGAAAATGAAGAGCAGCACTTTAAGGAGGGCCGCTCACACTCTTCTTTCTCTGCTAATTAGACCTGCGGAGAGAAGGAGACATTAAGCCTCTCAACGACTTCTTCCTAATACTCCATCCTCTATTCCTTCTCACTCTTTTCTAATCGCTCATCTTGCCTAACGGACTCACCCCCCCCCCCCTCTCTCACTCTCCATCTCCTCTCCACCCATCTATGCAGCCTTTCCGAATAGCTCTGCATCCAAACTCGGGCTGTGTGTGATTCTCCAGCTACCCACAACACAGGCGTCTGCACCCTACTAGTTAGCGAAACCTTAAATAGCATCTAAAATGCAGCCATGTGCGCTATAAAAGAAAAAAGGCAAAGCAATCAGAGAGGAATGAGTGTGTGGATGTGTGTTCTCGGAGCAGGAGAGTGGTTAAATAAAGAGTTGGGTCACTTCTACAGTCTGTGTAAAGACAATACAGGTCCATCTTCTTCTTCTTCTGCAGTGTGAGTGTTTGTATTGGTGGAGGTTAAAAAGCCAAGCCTGTTGAGAGCCACCCTCTGATACGGTGAAAATGAGCAGCCAAAGCCAGCCCAGAGGGAGAGCTTGGCCTTCAGACTCGAGAAGACAGGGAGCCAGGGAGGGGGTGCGGCTTGGGAACCAGAAAAGCACAGACCCGCAGGTAGACAGACCCTGTAACTACCAGGCGGAGATAAAACTATTCCTGGTGGGGTTCAACGGCCAACTGCTGAGCGTGCGCTGCGGCGGGGGAACTCACGCTTCAAAGCGGTTTAGGCGATTGATTTGACAGCTAATTTACAGAGGAGATTTGCATACGGCCACGCGCTAATAAGGGAGGCTTTCCTTCGCCATCCTTTGTCTTTCCTCCACTATCTCCTTTTTTAGACCTCAGCAAATAGTAAAAGATAATGTAAGCGAATTAAAGAGACAAGAGATTCAAATTGGATATTGATTAAGAGACTAAAGCCTTGTGTTTTCTCCTGTTAAAGCCTGTGTTTAAATGATTGATTCGCAATGTCACTCTCCACATCCTACTGTGCGGTGCGGTGAGCGGCGTTTGGCATTGGCTGTGCCTCTAAGCCGTCAATGGTCCCACATCATGTCACACCATGCTAAATGCTTTGACACAGCCACACAAAGAGCCCTGCCTATCGGATGCCAATCTCCCCAGGTCTTGGTGTCACCCAGGTAGAGGCTTTCAGGGAGAGCAAGGACAAAGTCCCCCTCCTCAACAGCACGGCACAATTCAGCATGACTGACAGCAGAAAGGACAAAATGGAGCTTCTCTGTCAAGTGGATGTTAAAGTGGTGGGAGGAAAAGGAACAAAAAGATTCAGGGACAGGCGAATACATTGGATTTCACAGAGAAAACACAAGGTAGAAAACCGGTTGCTTTCTGCCTGCATGTCAAAAGATGCACAGTCAAAGAAAATAGACACTTGACATCTGCACTGCATTTCACAAAACTGAGCAGCTCTGTGGAATCAGCTGTTTTGACCAAACCACAGGCTAAACACTGCACATGGATACTTGTCACTGCCTTTCACAGGCTCGTAACCATTTGCTGTTAATCAACTCACTGACGTAGGAGCAGTCCTAGCACCAGAAATGATTTATAACACAAAGGGCGTTCTTACACATCCACCACACACTCACTGCCCCACACAAAGAGCAGAGCCCTCGTCATGCTGACACACCATCTGCCCGTGAATTAACACTCAGCCATTTGTTACTCACTGTTTATGTTCTTGAAGATGTTGAAAATGGGCAGGATCTGTCTGAAGTACGGCACCAGAGCCTCCCCCACCGTGCCTCCGGACATCACCAGCTGCTGCAGGACTTTCAGGGTGTTGCAGATCACCTGTCGGTTCCTCGTGTTCAGAGCATCTAGACGTGGGAACAGGGGGCAAAGGTCAGCGAAAGCGGGCAAAAAGGGAGGCTGCGAGGAGAAACAATCTGTCACTTTTTACATCAGATTTATGGGTTGTTTGTTCAGGCAGGAGCAGGTACAGTAAATGTGGAGCGATTCTGACAACTGCACTTCTATGGTACAAAGGAGTGGGCTTAGCACACACACACACACACACACACACACACACACACCACACACACACACACACACACACACACACACACACACACACACACACACACACACACACACACACACACACACACACACACACACACACACCACACACACACACACACCACACACACACACACACACACACACACACACACACACACACACACACACACACACACACACACACACACACACACACACACACACACACACACACACACACACACACACACACACACACACACACACCTTGACCCCTACTCACTCCCTCTACCTTGAAAGCATTTCCTTTACAGCTGGACTTTGATTTAGAATGGCTTCTCTGCAATCAGTGATTTCAAATGCACAAGGGAGCCAGAGGTAAGTGAGAGCCAATCACAGGGCTATTTGGCCTACAGCTGCACTTAACTCCGTCTCCCACTGATCGAGAGAACAAAAGGGAATGCTGGCGTGAGAGATGGAGGGCTAGAGAGATCAAGAGAGAGAAGGAGAAAAACAACAGAAGACAAATTGTCAGACGGAGAGATGAAGAGACGTGACAGGCGTAGGGCAAAGGGTTAGAAAATAACTGTGATTAGCAAGTGAGACTGACATATTTGTCTGCTTCTTTACGCTGGTTTTATTTGTGCTTTTTTAAGGTTTTTTATGCGAGCTTCTGCATGAGTGCTGGTAGTCCCATGTGCAGACTGTCAGCACAACCCAAGTGTGAACAAACAGGCCAGTGCTAGCTATTAATCTTCATGAAACTGTCATCTGATGCCTACTTTCACAACAAAGAGATGCTAATGGCATCACAGTGTGGTTTTTGTGCAAGTAAGCAACAACAATAACAAAACATTTGAAAGACATTATAAGCAAGATGTCTGAAGAAAGAGTCCTCACAAAGAAAACAGATTATGAGCAGAGACACTGATTGACAGAGAGAAGAAGAAGAGTGTGTTAATAGGTGGGTGTGAAGAAGAAGAAAGAGGGAGAGAGCTATTTGTTGTAGAAAGCACTAGAACAGAAAAACTAAACACTAATTGCCTGAAATCAAAAGGCTAAATAAGGTGCTTTTATTTTAATTTTTTCAGATACATGACAACAATATAGTTTTATCCTTCAATAGTGTTTTATTGTCAGACTTTATAGATTTGTATCTTCACAGTCTAGTGTATATTCTCTACTTTTTAATGAAGTTTTAATTCTATTTTGAGATTCTAATATTGTTTGTTTCATCTATGTGCAATACCTTGTTTTAGTTTTTTATGCTGCTGCAACGCAAACATTTCATAATTTTGAATCAATAAAGTACCTCTTATACCGATGTATACCTGAAGCAAAGATAAAAGCTCTCTCCTTCATTCCATTTCTTTTTTCTCTTTTGACACCTGACTTTTCAAGATGGCTGGTCACAGTTACTCTCACAGAACAAATGGCCGCCCAACACGAATTGAAAAAGCATAAGGGATGAAATGTGTTTACTCTTCAGTCATGTTGATAATGACAACGCTCGTTGCCACAAGTGCAATGAAGTGTCTGATTTACAAGCAACTGGGAGACAACGCTACTCATTTGGTTCAGCGCCTGTTCAGTCAACAACATCAATTCACAGAAAGGCAGTCTTCTTCTGCCAGTCCTCCATCTTCCACAGGGAGTGTGTCCTTCTCTTCCATAGCAAGTCATGTTACTACGGATTCAACAATACTGACTTTTACCCCCAGCACCACGGACTGAATGAGAGAAGACTGCCTAAGAGAAAGACAACAACAACAACCCTTGTGCTACAGTAGAGCACTCAGATTACAGCAACATGTGCACACTGCCTTTGTCAAAACAGCTCATATGCAAATACAAAGCTCTCACAAGCACACACACAAGTCACACTGATACACACGCAACTATCCGGGCATGCACACTGAAACGTTAACAACGAAATGTCAGCTTCAGTCATGACCACTGTGCTGAAAGGAAAGCTATAACATGTCAAACTAGAAAATGCATTTCTTGCAGAAAATGCGTGCGAATGCTGGAAACTGAACATTTATGGCTGAATTTAGCTGAAAATGCAGAAAAAGCTGAATATGTTATTAGCTGAATAGTAGCTGCTTTTAGCTGTGTTTGAAAGAGTGTGTGTGTGTGTGTGTGTGTGTGTGTGTGTGTGTGTGTGTGTGTGTGTGTGTGTGTGTGTGTGTGTGTGTGTGTTTGAAAGAGTGTGTGTGTGTGGGTGTGTGTGTGTGTGTGTGTCTGTGTTTGAAAGAGTGTGTGTCTCTGTGTTTGAGAGAGAGAAAGTGTGTGTGTGTGTGTGTGTGTGTGTGTGTGTGTGTGTGTGTGTGTGTGTGTGTTTGTCTGTGTTTGAGAGAGAGAGAGAGAGTCTGTCTGTCTGTCTGTGAGAGAGAGAGAGAGGGGTGTGTGAGAGTCTGTGTGTGAGAGAGAGAGAGAGAGAGAGAGGTGTGTGAGAGTCTGGTGTGTGTGTGAGAGAGAGAGAGACGCTGTGTGTGTGAGAGAGAGAGAGAGACTGTGTGTGTGTGTGTGTGTGTGTGTGTGTGTGTGTGTGTGTGTGTGTGTGTGTGTGTGTGTGTGTGTGTGTGTGTGTGTGTGGATGTGTGTGTGTGTGAGAGAGAGACTATGTGTGTTGTTGTGTGAGAGAGAGACTGTGTTGTGTGTGTCTGTGTCTGTGTGTGTGTGAGAGAGACTGTGTGTGTCTGTGTGTGTGTGTGTGTGTGTGTGTGTGGTGTGTGTGTGTGTGTGTGTGTGTGTGTGTGTGTGTGTGTGTGGTGTGTGTGTCTGAGAGATATTTTAAAAAGTATAACATATTTTGAAAAGGTTGATAGTTTCCCATCATGTGTTGAAAAGGCTGAATAGTTTGATATTTGAATGGTTCCTGCAGCTGAAATTAGGCTGAAGGAGTTACATAAAGATATTACATGTAAGTAGTAGTGATTGAATGTTTACAAACACCTGTGTGTGTAAACCCAGAGATCAGAGGGTTCCATGGTGTCTGCTCTGATTGGATGATGTGACTCACGTGTGTGTGGCTCCAATCTGCCAACACCAACACCAACACCAACAACCAACAACCATCTGCAGCACTGAGTCCCATAAGAATGCATTGAGGAGTATATCTGACAATTTTGCCACCTGTTCAAAAACTATGGCTCCTATAAAAAAAAATGACCAGACCGTGAGCATCAGGGGACCCCAATGAACTGATATATGTTGTTTTTTTTGGTTTTGTGTGTAAAATGTGCAGATGGGAGCAGTTTGTCTAAAGTGTACTTCTCCCTGCTCTGAAGAAAGATCCGGAACAATTTAACATGGCAATCAATTGGGAGCTAGCTGGACTTTTTCTCTCTTCATGCCCTCAAGAGGCATTTTGTTTAATATATTTTCTTAATGTTTTCTTATTTTCCAAGCTAGGAGAGGTTTTCCTACGTTTTCCATGAAAACATATGTCTGAGGAGTGTAGGGTTTGGGAATTATGGCAAGTTTAAAACATTTTTGGGGGAGAATTTTGAGCTGTCCTGCACTCTGTTTTGAGATCAAAGCACTCTAGAGTTAACGAGCTGCTCCATCCACTCTAATGTTAAGATCTGGAAAAGGCCTCTCTGCCAAGCTCCAAACTAATTCCAATATCTCAAAAAGTTGAAAAGATATCAAAATTATTTTATACAAGTTTTATAGCTGAAGGTATTGTGATCATTTGAAAGTTGGAATGAAGTGTCTGGCTGAAATTATGTGGAAGGAGATGCATTGGCGCAGTGGATTTGAAGGCATCTCCCATTGACTTCAATGTTACAAAAATAGTTTAAAAGCTGAATATTTCAAAAAGTATGAAATATTTTTGAAAAAGTTGAAGGTTTCTTATCAATTGCTGAAAAGGCTGAATAGTTTAATATTTGAATGGTTTCTTTAGCTGAAAGTAAGCTGAAGTTATGGAGAGCTAACATATTGGCTGATTTGAAGGCTCTTCCCATTGACTTCAATGTTAAAAAAAGAGTTTAAAAAGCTGAATATTTCAAAAAGTATAAAATATTTTGAAAAAGTTGAAGGTTTCCCATCAATTCCTGAACAGGCTGAATAGTTTAATATTTGAATGGTTTCTGTAGCTGAAAATAAGCTGAAGTTATGGAGAGCCAAAGTATTGGCTGAAATAATAAGAGGAAGAATAAAGTTTTTTTGAAGCACTATAGTGGAATGCAGCATTCGCACTAATCAACAGGTGGGTGAGAGGTTGAGGGATAAGACACTTACAAATCTCATCATATTGCATTATTGAAACATTTGTATATGTGAATGTAAGAAAATGACTAGAACATTGTTCTGTGTCCATTGAGAGTTTGTCTTTGTCTCTGTCAGTGGCAGTCTCTCTCTGTGTGTGTGTGTGTGTGTGTGTGTGTGTGTGTGTGTGTGTGTGTGTGTGTGTGTGTGTGTGTGTGTGTGTGTGTGGTGTGTGTGTGTGGTGTGTGTGTGTGTGTGTGTGTGTGTGTGTGTGTGTGTGTGTGTGTGTGTGTGTGTGGCCAGTCACGTGTGGGGACTCGCCTCCCTTATGGGGACAAATTGGAGGTCAAATTGCATACCCACAAAGCTGCATTTAGGCTCACGCTATGCGAGCACCTTTCAGTGGCTGGGCACCACAGCAGACACACACTGGGTTCCTCTGGAGTGGAGCTGTGTTTTGTGTGAGAAAGGGTGAGAGCAGACTCACTCTTTATGGGGATGATGAGCTGGGGGATGACGGGCAGGATCTTGGTGCCGCCGTGCTCCAGCATGTCATGGACCCCCTGGCGGGCGAAGAACTCATACGGATGCTCCGTCTCACATAAGCCGTTAAAGAACAGAGGCAGGTAGTGGTGGTAGTCCAGCTTCTCAATATCCACCTGAGGACAGATATTAACATTCACATTACAGGCATTAGACACTTTAATCCAGAGAGACAGACAACAGGAGAGCTTTTATTCTTTGCTCAAGGGCATTCGTCATGGTTGTTGATGGGGACATTAGCTAGCAGCAGGGATGAACTGTGTGTTTGCTGGTCTCTCTCCCTGCCAACTAAATCAAATATCACCGAGTGAAATGTCCAAGAGTTTTCAAGGAAATCAGTTATTGCCATAAAGCTCCCTTTTATTATTTGCCCTTTCCCTTTGTTTGTCCTTGGCTTTGCACAATATCTAGGGCTAAAGCTCCTCTTGCAGCCATAACCTTACAGTAAACACACACACTCACACACAGTCACCCTGAAACACCCACGCACACAACAGTGGGGGGACAGCTGTTCGGGAGATCATGACACAGCGGCATGTGGCATCTTGTGGTCTGACATGTTAACACCTGTTTACACCATTCGCAGGACAGACAGAAAGGGAGGCGCACACACACGCAATAGATTAAGACATTCGTCCATTTAACAGGCGACGGGCAGGCTTTGATGTTGTTTGGTTGAGTGTGTGGGTACAGCGTGACACATTAAAGTGAAGTCTTCCATGTGTGTGAAGCCATCAGAGGAAAGCCACTCCAGCACACTGGGCTGGAGGGAACAGTTCACCCAAAGGAGGCTGTTTTTGAGCCTTATGTGTGTTCTAAACATCATATAAAATGTCCATGTGGCTATGGCTCATGCAATGTCTGTCTGGCTACTGAGGGTGTATTTCTAATAGGGGTATTAGCTGTGGCACTGCATCCCAAAGGCACTATTGTTGAGAGAGGGGTTAGAGGTTGAATGGGAGATACTGTTTTTCATGTAATGAAAGGTAATCCCTTTGGTGTGGAGGCAAATAGCCCGCAGCCGCAGCCAAAACACACACACACCACACACACACACACACACACACACACACACACACCACAGCACACACACACCACACACACACACACACACACACACACACACACACACACACAACACACACACACACACACACACACAACACACACACACACACACACACACACACACCATACACACTGTGAGGAGCCTAATGGCTCTGTGGAGGCTGCGCATTGAACACACACACATGCAGTACACACAAATACATACAATTAGTCTCTTTGGTTTGGCTGCGCCTGCCCTGAGTTCCGATAGAGGTTGTGATTGACGGATTCTGTGATTGGGGCTGTGAGACGGTGGAGCCTTCAAGTGAGCTAATCTACAGCGCCTCCTACAGGAGAGCAGGCCACATTGGACCGGTGAATGTGTGAGAGACTGTCGTCATCATCACCTTCCGTCAGCTGACAATGATGACTGTAATTGAGTCTACTATTCAACCACCATGACTGCTTGACAGCAATGGGGGGGGAGAGACTACTGTGTGTGTGTGTGTGTGTGTGTGTGTGTGTGTGTGTGTGTGTGTGTGTGTGTAGTTATAAATAAAAAAATATTTGCTGACAATTTTCTTCATTGCCTGATAGATGTTTTCTTCTTCTTTGCCAGCTCAGATTTGTATTATTAAGAGGAACTTCGCCCATTCACATTCCGACACACAACGTTCCCTGATGGCGAATGTTGCACCTTAGACTTTTGCTAATGTCGTGTGAAAACCACAAGCATTAGTCAAGTCTTGGGAAATGGGAAGCGTTCTTACCCTCCATTGGCTGCCTTTGGCGTTACGATGCAGTGCCATCGGGAAATCCCCGCGCTCGTAGAACATACGAAAGGTGTGTGATTTGGTAGGGCGCTCTCGGAAAGCCCCTGCAGCCGGGGGACCCACCACCTGCTCAGACACGAAGGAGAAAATGGGGAAAAATGAAGAGAAAGGAGCAAAACGGAGACAAAAACTGAATGAGGCATACACAGCAAGTGAGAGTGTTGTTTTATTAAATCAGAATTGACTGTGTTTTCTCCTACTAGAATATAATCACTCCCACTGCCTCTACTTTAAAGTAATTCAGGGAGACACATGTGCCTGCTCCCATGCTCCTCTAAGGAGAGCAAACACAGATAGTGTGTGATTGTGCTGTTCAACCATTGGTCAGACATTAAGGGGGTACAAACGCAAATCCCGGCAATTTCTAGCGGAGCCTCCGCACTTTCGGCAGGTTATTCTCATGCTGCTGTTAGTCTGGAGATCAACAGACACTAGCGACCCGCGCATATGATTATATAATCAGACAACGTCCGTTAAAAAACATTATTACATGGCTTTGTTGAATACTCGATTCTGATTGGTCAATTCAAAACACGTGACACGTTTTTAATCCAGAACAGACAGACCGCTGTCAAGGATTTATTGACCGTTGTTAAGGACGCTCACATCTGTACAAAGAAATCCGTTCGATTGAACTGTATACAGTTTGGCTGAAACTAACTGACAAGACAAGAGCGACAAGAAAACAGCAGAGAAGTAACGGGCAGAAACCCTCCTTTTACGCAGCGGTCCAGACATAGGTCAGACGGCGACACATATTCAGTTGCCAGTTACTTTGGCATTAGGGCAGGGATATCTAGATACTTCCCAAGGTTTGACATAATGAATTGTGCTACTTTCAAAGCAAGCAAACGAATTTTTCAAATCTGTAATCAAAAAGCTCCTCAAAAACGCTATCGAAGCAGTTCCTGCCGTTGCTACGTTAGTTCAAACAGTAACAACGGACTATTTTTCTTAGCGGATGCATGTCAATTTAAATACATACAACTATTTTTCAAATCAATAAAATCATTTTCTAAATCCACAAAAGCATTTCAATTAATATTGGGAGTCATGTCGTTACTTTGTGAGAATGTGGCCATGTAATAAGCGGGGGTGCAGCATTATCCATGAGAGACGTTCTGCAGAGGAGGGGGCGTTTCACCGACGACAGGTGTTCTTACTTTTATGTAGCTGACGGAGAATTTTTACTTTACACGACACTGTTCAACACTTAATTCTGCTTTACTCTTTAACTAAACAACCGCGGATGTCTTGAAAGACTCTTTCACTAAATATTTTTGAAGATATCCGCGTTCTTGTGACACGTAAATACTCTGCGCTTCCTATGTTTTGGTGCGGACTGCGTTCACACCAGCAATGAACCGATCCAGAGTTCGCAAGCAAGCGCTCCGAGACCACCTATTTTAGCGGACCAGAGTCCGGTTGTTTAGTTCACTTAAGAGGTCTCGGACTGCGTTCACACCGACCCAAATGAACCGCACCAAGCTGCTAAACGCACCAGGGTTCGATTCAAACCGGACTATACAAGGCAGGTGTGAACGCACCCATAAAGTAATGCATGCGAACCTTTATTACCCCCTCGAAAGTCCCTGCTAGAGAGCAGGGACTTTTTTTATATCCGAAATATGAAATTACATCCATGAAAACTTCCACAACAACCTGTGAAATGCAGTAAACACACCAAACAGCAGCTGTCAGTCGACTGTTTCAATAATAACAAAGTCCAACTGCTAAATACTACAACTGCTGAAGCTAACATTTACCGATATTAGCTAGCTAACGTTAACAACGTGAAATAACTCACCACGGAGTTTTTCATGGTGGCCTTCACGGCCTTCACGGCCTTCATGGTGCTCTTCACTTCCCTCGACATATCCTGTCTCTTCTCTTGGCAATGTTTGAATACTTTTGTGGGCGGCTCTCTAAACCTGACGCGTTGTTGCTTTTCGTACTGGTTGCTAGGCAACTTCAAATACACTTTGGTCTGGTTGCTGCGGACACGTGTGTTTCCTTGTTACCATATAAATTGTAGGGCACTGCTGAAAAAAGTGCCGTTATTATTCCGTAAAGGATAGCTGGGTGAACAAAATAAGTTTCACACACTGGACTGTATATTCTTTGCTCTTGTTATACAAAAATAATAATAAAAAACATAACAAGGAACTATTTTTTTATTTCATGACAGGTGTTTATTATTTTAGGATCAGTGGGTCTATTTATGTTTTTTTTTGTCATTTAATATTTCCTTTTCAACAAAAGTGGCACTAGTATCTTCTGATAATATGTTATACTTTAAATCCACTTAGCATACACTTTAGTTTCTTTGTTTGCAGAGGTGCAATGTATAATGAAGGTCTGAAAGCAGGCCAACAGATTTTTTGTAATAGCAATATGCACAATAACATTCTCTTATTTGGTGCAACCAGGCTATTTTAACAAATGGGCTACAAATTGTGAAGAGATAAACTAATGACCTCACACAGGATGACCTGTCTTGTTGTACAGGGCCACCACACCTGCATCAGAGACACAAATAATTGATCCCTTGCCCACAGCTCATCATTATACTCATGCAGCAGATCCTCATCCTGAAGTAAATACTTAATGATGCTCTTTGTCTGGCAGGTGGACCAAGGCCTTGACTCTCAATAAGCTGGTTAGAGAGCAGCCTGAGCTCTGAATCATTCCAATTTAGGGATGTGGCACTTTAATCTTGCAATATCGTTTTTGCCTCTGGGACTTTCTTGGGTGAACTGGTGCAACTGTTATTAATCTTCAGTGCACAGGCATTTCTCTAAAAGCCCCTATTTGTTTTGTATGGCTCCATTGAGAGAGGAGGGTATAGCAGCAGGGAGGGAGACCTGTAAACAAGGTATGCAGGGAAGGCATACCTTGTTTCCCCCTCTCTGCTTCCCCTCAGAGGATTACAAAAAGGAAGAGGGGTGTTTTCAGAAAGCAAACTGAGCAAACTGGAGCGTCAGCATGCATTCAGCTGGACTGAGAAATGATTGTTCAAACAGCACGGCACTATCTCACTCCTGTGCTCGGAGCAGGCAAGCTGGCCCTTTGTGAACTGTCCAAACAGATATTGCAGGATGCATAAAATACAAAATATATTGTTAGCAATCTGAGTGTTATGTGTACAAAGTGTGAACTATGTGTGTATATATGTCGCTCTGGTCGGGCAACATCTAATTTTCTTGCAGCTGCCTCATGTCACATGTGTGGTATTCAAATTGACGGTGGCACAATCATTTGCACTTTCTGCCGCTAATGAGGTTTTTTTGTCGACAGTATCGGAATATAAGTGCAATACATAATGCTTTGATGGAATACTTGTTATTTTTCTGCATTGCCTTGGCCTTCATCATGGTGTCCATGTTTTGATCTGCAGCTCATTTGCTGGGCCACCTTCAGGCTTGGCAACCATTGTCCACTGTAAGGGAAACAGCAATTATGATATCAATTAGAGCAGAAACCAGTACGCAGAGGACCCAGAGGGGGCCGGCAGAAGAATCTCAGCAGGAAAAGGATCGCAGAGACTTGCTGCACAGTGTGTCCCCCCCAATTACCACGAGGCAAGACAAACAGCCATTAGACTTGACCATCAGGCTGTAGGGAACACCACCAGGGGCTGTTAGGTTTAACAGTTTGTCACGATGTGAAAGTTACACAAAATGTTCAAAATATGTTATGTGTGCAACAGTTATCAAGGACTGATGTATGCTTGGTTGCCTACTGTTACGCGTTTAATAATATTTAAAAAATGAATATTTGATCTTAGATATCTTCAATGTCCTTTAGGAACACAACAACAGAGATATTAAAGACTAATAACAACCCCACAGTTCAATAAATTCTCTTTAACAGCACTTTTCGGTTTAATATAATATTAGATAAACATAATCAAGTCTTCCCAAAAGTGACATTATTGGAATATTGTGGCGATTTGTTATGAAGTGTCTCAATTCATGTATTAGTGTTCAGCATATTACATGAGGTTGCTTGCACAGAAGCCATAGTGTATTTTTCTGGCACCTACCAAAGTAAATCCTTTCATCAGTCAAGCAATTAGGTTTCTGAACTGCTTTTAGTTATTACACCTTGATACTTGTGCTTTACAAACCCCTGACTACCATGTTAGTTTATTATTGCACCTGTTATGCCTCGAAACAAACTCACACCTTTACAATTTTTATTAGAACAAGGACTTTGGTGACCAACTTCACCAGCACGGGTCTAATCCAGCTAGAATAAGTGAAAACACCTGTCGGGTCCACAGGGTCTTTAAACATTTAATATCGAATTTTGAGGAATTTGGTGCTCAATAAAAAATGTAAGTGGCAATGTGGAATACCTGTTCACATGAGCTGCATTTAACCTCTCCTACAGGGTTCATAGAATCTTAATATACAGTCAACGATTGTAAAATCTCCTCGTTAACAGCAAGAATATGCACACCTGATCAACGGCTTTAACTTTGAGAGCCAGTCAAAAACACTGCTGTCATGTTTATCGTGTCAGACTGTTGTTAACATTCACGTGTTTACAGTAGCACTAACTGAGGGCTGTAGAGTCAGTGGAGATACATGTTGATAGGTTATTTACTGGCTTGGGTCTGAGGTGTCAGAGACGAGGGAACGCTGGGTCTAAGCTGTGTAATAGAAAAAGAGAACAGTATATATGCCTCAGAATATAGTATTTAATATGTTATCTTTGAGGAATTCTGTGAGCTTTTTCTTACTTAACGCTGGAAAATGTAACCAGTCTGACGAGCGAACATCAGTCCCTTGGTTTTACTTATAAAACAGATCCTCATAATCCAAAAAAACTCCCTCTTTGTCAAGTTTGCCTGCTGGACACTGATTTGTAAATTCACACACACTTTTACAATATCTCTATCTAGAAATGTATGAGTAGGCCTACATAAGTCCCTTTGAATCAATATTACCCACTTCCAAAAGGTACCTTCTGGAGCGTTTGATCACTCGATGAATGTATAGAAATGTGTTGATGTCGTTTTTTCCTAAAGGTAGCAAAAGAAGAAAGGAATATAGCGAGCACAGTTTCAGAGCATTAGAAAAAGGCTTTGCAACAAAGAACGTGTTTTCTAGTTCATAGGGATACACGATAGTTATTTTGGTAAGAAAGTGTAATGTAAATAAAGGCTGTGTCTCTTCAAAATGAGTAATCCACAGGGTACCTTAAGGTAATCTACACTCAACTGAAATGTCTTCATGCAATCAGAAAAGTGTCACTGCACCAGGGTAGGGGGTGTACTGCTTTCGAAGGCCGATTTGACTGGATTCTTTATTTTACAACAATGGTGGCAGATGCAAACCTACAGTACTGTGGTTTAATGTTTCTGTTAGAAACATGTGTTTATCCAGACTTTAGCCCTGCTTTCCCCCTGAGCCCTGATAAATCCGAAGGCATAGATCTCTTCAAACGGCAGGGGCATTTGGCGGAATACTTGATATGGGCACAGAGTTGCAAGCCTCACTCACAAAGCCACAGCGTATTGATCTTCATGCATTATAGTAACAATAACAATAACAGTGTGGATAGGAAGGATTTTTATTCTGAATTAACATGAACAAACCCAACATTTAATTGTGATGAAATTAAAGCTTTGTGTTTTCTCAACAGCATCATCTTTATAATCTTCTCACCCTCAAGTTGAACATGTAACATCAATTTAGTCTTAGTTTATGTCTACCGCCGCCCACAAACTTTGCTGAAAACAGGCCTCTACTTTTTGTCGAAATACCAAAAACAAAATAGCCATAAAGTCATTATTATCTTAAACTGAAGATTTAATATGACCTGTGTCATGCTTTACGAAGCAGTGAAGAAGCAAGTAACATGACATAACTATGGAAAAATGTATGGAAAATGTGTTTCCGGAGCATCAGTTAGTACAGATGAGTCTCATTGGAATGTGTTTGATTTGCAGGTTCTTGGTCATAAAGCAAAGATTTGGGCGGTTATTTTACCCTGATTGTGGCAATACATGAAACGTTTTTTATGTATTAATAGTTTTGCTTGTCCTTTTAAAGTTTTTCTTTCTGCTTTCCTATGCAACATGTGTCTATTGTTTAAATGTAGTAACCAATATTTAAATAACAACGGATAGGAGAAGTGCACACTGATAGCCGTGTATCAGATTGGGGAGAGATTGTTTTTGCACAGTTGTTTTGTTGAATATATGTAAAAGGAACTTCTAACTTCCCTTTATTTCAGTTTCCTGGTCTTATACTTCCTCCATTCTCACCTGTTCTTCAATTATAACATTTGATTCATTCTTGTACCTGTTTGCCTGAAGTGATTGTAGCATTTGCTTTTAGTTTATCTCAAAACAACATGCTTGCGTACCTTTTTTCTCCTGTTATTTTTCTATGAGGGCACAGGTAAGCCTCATTCCTATTAAGGAATGTAATAATAGAATACAGGGTAATAGGTTTAAAATATAATCTCAGCAGGTTTTTGTGCTTCTTTTTGTCTTTACAGTACAATCCACGACTACAGAATGGCCCACAACAACAACTGCTATAAACGACTTCCTTGAAAACGTCTACACCTAGAATGACCACAGAAGGTAGGGCCTTGTACAGATATCAAACAAAAATGTTTAAAGAAAGTTGAACAGCCACGTAGGATGTACACTGCTGCACAGTACAGAGGAGTGTTTTGAGCTACATGCTAACATGCACATTATTAATAGCTGAAAACGTCTTCTACTTCTGAAAATGTTTTTTATCCATTCTGTATTCCCATGTTTTTTTATTTTAAGCTCATGGTAGCCTACTGAACACTGAAACAAAGTAGTACCCGGAATTGTGCAACAATGATATAGGTTAATGTCGTGGCCACCAAAATGTATTATTTTGTCACTATATTATGTTTCCTACTTAATTATAGCCATTGCCTATCATGAAAAGACCAGTCAGAAGTGTGGATCAAAATGATTGCGGATCCAAAAAGCTTTGTTATTACAGTTGAGAATATAACACTGTGCCAGAAAAGGAAATTAATCAAATGCTGTAGTTTCTCTCAAAAGCATAATCTTTAGCTTCCACTTCCCATTAACAGCACATGTAACTCCATTTTAAGCTATTTGGGATGTCTTCGTTCATGTTAACCTAATTTTTTTTAAACACAGGCTTGTACTTTCAATACCAGATATTTTAAACAGACATTTTCTTATCTTTTGTACTTACTTAACAGGAGAATTGTGATAAAATCTGTAGAAAAGCTCCCACTGTAAGTCACTGAAAATCCTCTATTGGAAAAAGTAATAAGAAATGTACTTCCAGAATAAAGGGGGATATTTCACATGTGTTCATTAATACTAAACACAAAGTACATATGAGTGTGAGAAGGATCTCATTAATCCTGCATCTAGTCGGTCATAAAGGACAGTATTGGGCATCGATACGTTGAACCTGATGATGGCACTACAGTATATAAAAGGTTATAGGATTGCCAAGAGTCATCAGGGCTCATCCTCTGGGCTGGGAACATGAATGTCTTTAACAAAATTTCATAGCAATTCATCCAATATTTCTTTAGGTATTTTCAGTTTTTACCTCAGTGGTTAATGGACCGACCAACAAAAGACATCGTAATGTCAATATATTCTGTCAGAAACTGTTTGATTTACTCGCTCCTTCATCCTTTCATCATCCATCATTCTGTGTCAAACCAACCCTGTCTCCTAAAAATTACGTTCCCACAGAACTAAACTGCATTCTCAATTACGTTTAGCTAGAAACGTATTTTCTCCCACGTTACGTTAGTTATGAACGTATCTCAAATACGTTTATTTTCTACATATCTTCTAGAAGCATATTTTCTTCCACGTTACGTTAGTTATGAATGTAACTTAAATACGTTTATTTTCTACATATCTTCTAGAAGCATATTTTCTTCCACGTTACGTTAGTTATGAATGTAACTTAAATACGTTTATTTTCTACATATCTTTGCCATTTATTGTCTTGCTTATAATATGATAATTAGTTTATTTATAAATATCATTTAGAGCACACCTTTGAAATCGACAATCGGCTCGATATATGGTTAAATTAAAATCAGTAGGCGAGGCTGTAATTTCGCCAGCTGTTACTCTCATGTGCGAGGCAGAACATAATAGTTTTAACATGCCAAAAAGCTGCTGTGTCGTTTATTGCACCTCAAACATTAAAACAAATCCAGAGTTACGTGTTTCTGTACTTCCTCTAAGAAGAAAGGACAGTAACAGAAGAGCTCTGTGACTTCAGGCTTGATCGCCGTTCAAATGACAGCGCTGGTTTCCCCAAAAGTGGGCGGGGGCTGTAAAGTGAAGTAGATTTACTCTCATCTATTATTCAAAACCATTCTATTTATTCTAACGTAAATTACATGCCAGTGTTTTATCTTTTATTTATTTGTTTTTATTTTAAAATCGTATAATTCGGACTTTTTTTCCGTCTGTGAGGAAAAGAAATGGGGCTCAGAGCCCTCAAAAATACTGAAATCTGTATTTTTTAAAATCTTTTCCTTCTAATTTATTATTTTTTTCTAAATAACACACTGTTATTTACTCAACAATAACACACAATTATCCTTGTTTTTATTTATTCATTTAATTCTATAATCTTGGGCTTTTTAGCCGTAAATAAAGTCACCGGAAACAGACGGGACATTTTGAGCGATACACACCACAAACCCACTAAACTGATTACCCAAGATCCTCAGCTTGAAGCTTGTTGATTGGATGTTTTAGCCGCAATGCACGCTGGGATATGGTGTTGATATGATATGGAGATATGATATCCGACAACGAAAAATAAAATAATACCTAATTCAGAGTGTGCTTGCTTTTCTCTTTGGAAGTCATCACATAACGGCATTGTAATACACGGTTCGGCTGCATTACATATTACACATCTGCCATAATTCTTTATTTATAGAGAGAGACAACAGGAGAACTGCTGCCAAAACTGAATACTTGACGTGGATCATAAAATATATCAACAATTAAACAACATCTTCAATTTCTTTTCACAAAATACGTCTCCTTGCAGTATCAATAGTAATTCGGCTGACTTTATATTTGATCCAATTGGTATATAGGTTATATTTACACCATAACGGTGCACAGCTGATCGAAAAGGACTTGTAGTTTTTAAAGATATTACTGATTTTCTTTGAATATAAGAATCTAAATACTGAGTTGAGAGAATAGTCAGGGATTTGGGTGATGGGAGACACATCTATGGAATCACAATTTATTGAATTATTTTGTTGCATAATCTTATTTGATCAATACATATTAAGAGTACATACTTTCATAGGGGGAAAGTAGAAGGTCAATGATAGAAATATAGAATATAAAAAGTCAAGAAGATACTAAGTGATCTCTACAATAAAACAGTTTAGTGCTGGATGTACAAAGATATTAATAGGAGGATGTGCAAAACAGAAAAACGAATTAACCTTTATTAACACATTAAAAAATACTTTAGGTTAAGGTCTTCTTTAAACAAGAAAAAAGCTCTGGGGGTATCTATCTACAGATGAATATTAAGCCTGACAAAGTACTTAACGTCTAACATATTGCTTTCCTGCAATGTTAACTATGTTGAAACACTTATTTTAAATGATATTATACACATTAATTATACTCTTATGTATGTAGATAGAAAAAGAAATGTGCAGAATATGACAGTTTAATGGTGGAGGTATACAGTACACACATATTGATAGATGTCTGTTGAGGAACCTGCGACCCCAAGTTGTGTATAAGATCAATACACCTTAGAAAACCTTGAAATCTTGAAAGGGATATGCAAAATAGCCATTATACAGTTTTTAATTAACTATTAGTAGAGAATAACAAGTAATGAATATACTTTATAAAGATCTGCAGATAAATGTTTAGTCTTCTCAAGCACCAACTATCAAATATCTCTCCTGATTGTTGGCACTTGACAATCACCTTCCCTGAATTGTATTCAGGTGTAACTAAAGTCTGCTTTAAGGGTTGTTTATATTCCACATCATTAATCAGAATCTGCAAAGTAACTAAACTAAATGTAGTGGAGTAAAAATACCAGGTTAACCTCTGAATTGTAGTGGAGTAGAATTACAAAGTAACAATGAGCTGTCGTGTGGGTATATATTAATGCTGCCCATTATGGATACAAGCGATTTTCACCCATTTAGTAATTACATGTTTTAAATGTGTACACACCAATGTGTTTCCTATTGCCTATAACCTCCAGGGCTGTACACAGTTTAATACTGTCAACTTCTACATTTGGGAAAAACGTCTTTTAAAACTACAATTCCCAGTAGAGACGTGCCATAGAGAAACATGTTGCGAAACACAATAGCCAGCATGTGTAGTTCTGGTGGGGCGTTCGAGTCCAGTTTTGAATAGTCTGCCGTGGTTTCGTTCCATTTCAAAGAGCTTGACGCTCGGCGTAACCTCGGCGCAACATCACGGGGTTTGTCAACGGGACTGTAGTCCCAAACGATAGCTGGGGATTATGGGTAGTGTAGTGTCTTGGGCCATCCTAAATCTCGAAATGTCCCGTCTGTTTCTGGTGACTTTATTTACGGCTAAAAAGCATGCTAAAATGCCCAAGATTATAGAATTAAACGAATAAATAAAAACAAGGATAATTGTGTGCTATTGTTGAGTAAATAACAGTGGTGTTATTTAGAAAAGAATAACAAATTAGAAGGAAGAGATTTTAAAAAAATACAGATTTCAGTATTTTGAATCTCTAAACCCCATTTCTTTTCCTCAAAGACGACAAAACAAGTCCGACATTATACGATTTAAAATAAAAACAAATAAATAAAAAGATAAAACACTGGCATGTAATACGTTAGAATAAATAGAATGGTTTTGAATAATAGATGACAGTAAAATCTACTTCACTTTACAGCCCCGCCCACTTTGGGGAAACCAACGCTGTCATTTGAACGGCGATCAAGCCTGAAGCCACAGAGCTCTTCTGTTACTGTCCTTTCTTCTTAGAGGAAGTACAGAAACACGTAACTCTGGATTGTTTTAATGTTTGAGGTGCAATGAACGACACAGCAGCTTTTTGGCATGTTAAAACTATTATGTTCTGCCTCGCACATGAGAGTAACAGCTGGCGAAATTACAGCCTCGCCTACTGATTTTAATTTATATCGAGCCCGATTGTCGATTTCAAAGGTGTGCTCTAAAATGATATTTATAAATGACTATTATCATCATTATAAGCAAGACAATAAATGGCAAAAGATATGTAGAAAATAAACGTATTTCAGATACGTTCATAAGGAACGTAACCTGGGAGAAAACATGTTTCTAGAAGATATGTAGAAAATAAACGTATTTGAGATACGTTCATAACAAACGTAACGTGGGAGTAAATACGTTTCTAGCTAAACGTAATTGAGAATGCAGTTTAGTTCTGTGGGAACGTAATTTTTAGGAGACAGGGTTGGTCAAACTCATTTGTATTCCTCTCTAGGACAGCTTCCTTCTCTGCAGCTGGTGTCCACACCAGACTACCCAGTCACAGAAGGTCGTACAGTCCACCTGTACTGTGGCCCTTCCACCATACCAGACTCTGTCAATTGGTCCTGGAAACAGTGGAAAAAAGAAGTGGGAAACTCAAGGGATTTGACACTTACCAGGCCAGAGCAGAGTGGGAGTTACCAATGCTTTGCCAACAACACAGTATCTGGCAGAATGAGCTCATTGCACACCGTCTCTATAACTTCCACTCATACAACAGGTTGATGATCTGTTTTGACTCTACCTTTCAGCTCTAAAAGCCTAAATGCATAATTCAGCTCATTGGCTGATTTGGTTTACGCTCACATACTCATAGCTATTTCTGGCCACAGTGGGCAGCTGTGCCAGCAACAAGACGTTGTTGCTAACTAGTTGCTAACATTTAGCAACTAGTTGGTGAATATGGAGCATTTAGAAGCTACAAAACTACATACAAAAATAAGTGTTAACATTGAGACCTAGTTGTACAGGAGCACGACTCAAAATAAAGGCTATGCTGTTTTGTATTTCCTGGATGTGTATATAGGTAACTGGTTTGTAAAAGGATCTCAAAAATATGAAATTTCAGTTTTACATTTCTTGTTCCTATGCGAGCATGCATATTTGAATCAGAAACAAGAAAAGTTTTCATGCAAGGAGAAAGAAAGTTTTGTTGTCTTTTTAACTGATAATCATAATTTGCTGTTATCTTTAATCAAAGCCTTTCTCCCACATTTCTGCTTCCCCAACCTACAACAGTTGCTGAGAAGTTAGGAATTGCTGCCTTGTCTTCTTTCTCCTGGCCTTGATCGTCCTCTTTGGTATACTTTTTTGGCTTGGATTTCAAAGACTTGTTGCCTCGAAGACCACCCTCAAAAACTGCAGCTAAAGGTAGAAAACGTAAAGCATTTCCTGCTGGGTCATATGTTAAGCTGATGGTCTGTGGATGATTTTATGTTCTTGGTTTCCTTAAAGGTTTCCCTGGAACAGATAAGTCTCCAAAGTAAGTTACCACAGTTTGCAATTTGTTCACATGTACAGCTGACTCAGAAGACTGTATTTATTCAAGTCTGATCACGTTTCTACCCCCCAGGGGAGGTTTTCCACCAGCTGAAAGCGGCGGAGATGTGTACATGAATTACACCGGCAATGACTACAGTAATCTGGACCTCACCAATGTGACTGGGAATGATTACTCAAGTCTTTCATGATCATTCATTGGGAGGTGGAGATATACGCAATGGAACAGGATATTTGCAAATAAAACTCAGCAAACCCTTCAACCTGAATTATGAGGTTTGCCATAAATGTTTGATTTAATGTTTTTAGACAAAAATAATTTGCCACAATCTGAATTCGGGCTTGGTTAAAATATTCCCAAATCAACAAGAAGCTCTTGTTTGCTCTGTATTTAGCAGATTTCAATCAAACCTTTCATTTGTATGTGTCTCAAACTGCATGTACTGTTGTTTTTTTTAATGTTTTGTGTATCAAAACGGATAGATATTGATATGACAGACACTGAGTATCTAATTTTTTTTAATCCCTCGTGATACAGAAAATATGTTACAAAAATAATATTTTCTTTATTGAGTAAAAAAGCAACAGCAGGTTAGCATACACTACATAAAATACACAATAGAACAAAAGATCAGTGAAAAATAATAGCCATTGGGTTTCTTTGTCACAGTGAATCAAAGGTTTTACATATGTCACAATATTGAATTCCAGAGGGGAAATGTAGCTCAAGCTTTACTTATGTTCTCTTATTTTGCAATCAATGATTTCACTTGTCTATGAACAGTAAAAGAAAACTGTAAACTGTGTGTTTATCTGCAACAACATGACATTTTACTGATATTATGCTAATCATATACACACTGGTGGAGGCTACCATAAAGAGTGCCACCTGCTTATCATGAGCAAAAACCTTTACACACACTGCCTATGTCATCACAGGAAGATGGTCAATTGCACTTCAACATGTTGACTGTAGGTGGCAGGAATCAACCTTTATCTCCTGAGCCACAGCGGGATTCATTCTTGGCATCTTTACTGGTTTTAGAACAGATCAACAACTTGCTGTTGCAGGATTTAAAAGCATGTCTGGTGCTACATCAGTTAATTTCACAGACTAAAGAGATAAAGTGCCCTCCTGCAGATTCTCAGGGTCATGATTGATTGGAATGTACTTCTGCTTGCAAAACTTCTGCTTTCACATTTTTATTCTACACAGGAAGAGCGGTAGAACTTGTGAAATTCAGACCATAGCCTGTGTGAATAAAACGTCAAGATAATGTTTGTGAGAAAACATTCAATACTTAAGGGTGTGCAACCAAACATACATACAACTTACAATTGCTTATTGATCCAGAGGTGCAAAAAAACACTGTTTTTGAAATCATGAATCATTGAGGTCCTGAAAGTATTTAAAACAAGTATCTACATATTCGTAAAAATATATAACACTTTTTAATCAATCCATTTCGGGCTGTTGGTGCTCGCTATTCTGGTTCTGATGTTTGCTGTCCATGGAGATCAGTGAAGTGGTCGTCTGAGAGCAGCCCTCTCCCTTTATCATCTTCTTCATATGGGCCATGATGAACCTTCTAAACCTTCTTTTAGCAAAATAATAGACTACAGGATCCAAAATGCAGTTGAGGCCCATAAGAAGCAAAGTGATTATGGAACCATGGCTGCTGGGGCCAGAACTAGGTCTGGAACCATGGCTGCTGGGGCCAGAACTGGGGCCGGAACCATGGCTGCTGGGGCCAGAACTGGGTCTGGAATCATGGCTGCTGGGGCCGGAACCATGGATCTTTGGGCTCGGGCTGCTAACCTGGCCTTGCGACTCCTTCCTTTAGGAGCCGTTTGGAGGCTCCGTGGACCTCCAAAGGCCAGACGAGTTCCAGAGAACGGCTCCTGGACAGGAGCAGGCAATGGGGCAGAAGCCAGGGTTGACTCCAAACGGACCACACCGATGCGTGTGGTGTCATAACGGGAGTTGGGAGGCCTGGGGCTGTTAGGCAGGGGATAACACACCATGAGGAAATCCAAAATCCCACCCGGTAAGAATCTCACCAAGCCTGGTTTCTCCATAGTTATCTGGCGCGCCGCTGCCAGAGCAGCCTCTCGCTGCTGAACCCCGAATCCCATCCATCGATCAGAGCAGGTAGCCAAAGAAAAAGTAAAATCCAACAATTCCTGCTCAAAAGGATCTGCTGGGCCCATATTTGGTGAGTTCCTTCTGTCAGGGTTGAGAGAGGCAAGCAGGACCCAAATGCAGATTAACTGAAAATACCTTTATTTCAAGGCTACAGACAGAGCAAAACAGAACTCTTCCCTGTGAACAACGTCAAACTACAACAAGAAAACACAGAACCTAAATACACACAGGACTAATCAAACAAACAAGATACAGGTGAGGAGGGAGGAGAAAACACAGGGGCACCAGGTGAACACAATCGGGTAATCAGGGAGGGGAAAAAAGACAGAAAGCAACAGGCAGGAACGGGGGGTGAACACAAAATAAAACAAGAAACCAAAGACAGAAAAGACAAGACAAAACACAACACGGACAGATTGTGACAAAAGTCATAAGTGAGGGAAAACATTTAAAGGAAATATTATCTTAAAAGGGTCCTGTTGTGTGTTATGGAAATGGAGGATTTGAATACAATCAACTTCCAATCGTCAAACATGAACACAGCACCGCACACAGTGAATTATAGTCTCTGCCTTTAACTCATCCTTAAACAAGAAGCAGTTGACTGCTATATTACAGTGCCCAGTCTGGGGCTCTGGTGCCTTGCTTAAGGTTACCTCAGCATGACCAGGAGACCAACTGCCATCTCACAAAGTATCAGTCCCCACTCTTCACTTGATCCGTTCAGAGACTTGAACCTGCAACCCTCTGGTCGCCAAGCCAAGTCCCTACAAACAGAGCTAGCTCTGCCCAAAGCTAGAAGCTATGTTTGCAACATGACTCTCAATGATCGATACATGGTTGACATATAACCTTATACTTATCATTGTGTTATAACGTGTTCCCTGATAATACTTATCAAGCGAGATATCATTTCGTTTTTTAGATTATCACTCGAGGGAAAGTTCTGCTCCATGGAGAGCTGCTTCAAACAGCAAAGCATTTAAGCCAATTTAACTTTTTCACATGTTGCTATAAATGTTAAATACAATCACAGACGTGCCTCAGACCTATTCGGTGGTAATTGTCGATGACGCTGCAGCTTGGTTTGATCTCACTTATTTAGTTACTCTCAAAACGTTAAAGACATTTTGTCTCGAAGGTATGACTTGTTATCATGACCTTTTCCTCAGTGGCCATTCTGAAATAACAAAATCTGAAATAAATATTTATTTTTCTAGATACTGACCCTAATACTCTGTTGTTAAAACCTTATTGTTTCATGAATGCATTTTTAACACAGATGTTTCTTACTGTAAACTTGAAGCAGGGTTGTGCTTTGATTTAATTATTTTTCCAGACCATCGACAAGGACAATAAAGAATACAAATTCATCCAAAAGCCACGCCCAAACAAGGACCTGAAAATGCAGCAAGATTTCAACCTCACAGCAGACATAACGGCCGAGATTTGCCCAGAGGTACAGTTTGAATTGCCAGTAAATTGGGCCAGGTTCCTGGTATTGTTAATGCTGACTACACTAGAATGGATGTGACACTAATTAAAATGGGACAGCTATTCATAATGTAAATAATACCTGTGTCAACCTTGCAGTGAGACGTCAACATAGCTACTGTTTGATATATCAATATCAATGGAACTCACAAATAGTCAGAACCTCAAGATCTCCACTAGACTTAAACATCCCACTGAGGTGGATTATCTTTGCACCATCAGCTTTTTAATTTACAACCACCAGGCATTGGAATATGTTTTGAGCTGAGCGTAAAATATGCTGGTATTTGTATTTTATAGATCTGCTCTTTTGTTGATTTTTATGTATTTACCTACCCAGGGACTGCAGATGGATATTAGCTAATAGCTAAATTGTACCATACATCATCTCTTCCCTTTTTGTAATTAAAGTATTGTTATGCATGGTCCTTGTTTAATAAAGACATGATAACAAGATATGCCATACAGACAGAAGAATTAGCTATGCCAAAATGTGTTAATCCAGAGGAGCGAATGTGAGAAAATTGATGCTTGTAATTTACCAGTGGCATATGAAATTGTGGACTTAGTCAAAAACCAGCATACATATACCATCAAACTTAAGTTAAACAATAAGGACTTCTCCATTTGAAATAACCTGCATCATTTTTTCTGTTCGCCATGTGACTTATTCACTTTTTTTTTTAAACTACTGAAATCTTTAGTTTATTCAATATTGACCCTCACATCTGGTTTTGTCTTCTCTCTCTGTTATTTCTTTTTTTTCTTCTCACATAGAAAATAACCCTCAGCAATGGTAGCCAAAGCCAACGCTCAATATTCTTTGACGTGCACTTTAAGAATCCAATCAGTGACTTCAACCTTACACTCTCACAACTTAAGAAAGGGAAACGCAAAACATGTTGGAGCCACAAGATTCTGAAAGGTCAGTGGGCATTATTACTTACTGTACATCATATGAAAAAAAAAAAAAATTCTTTTACCTTTTAATTTACTACGGTGTTATGCAAAAACGATTAAAGTAAATTAAAGAGAGCCCAATCCCATTGTATGTCCAAACATAATAAAAATGATCTTTATTTTGTGTTGATGAGAACTCAATACATAAAAACAAAATATGAAAAATCCATATTTTGTATGTTCTGTATTTCAGTTGAGTTCCGAAACTCTGGTGATTCAGATGGTTAGATGCTGCATATTAAAACGTTTGTTTTTACAGTTGTTGAAAGGATATTTCCATTACATTTATAAGAATCTTAAAGGTCCCATGTCATGCTTTTCCGGTTATTACCCATCCCCTTGTGTGTTATGAAGGTTGTTATGCATGTAAACGGTCTGCAAAGTCACAAACCCTCAAAGTACACCCTGTAGCGAGTAACACTCGAACACAGAAAATACCTGTCTGTGCTTCCCCAGAACGTCTCGTTAAAGATTTCTCTTTTTTGTTTGTGTGATGAGTCCATGTCAGGTCCTTAGTGATGTTGAGATGGAGGTTTTCATCCTGGCACCAAGATATCAGGTTTTCGACCTCCTCTCTGTATACCGTCTCGTTGCCGTCGGTGATCAGGCCGATGACAGTCATGGGTCTCTGAGCTTGATGACCAGCTTGGAGGACACGATGGTGTTGAAAGCTGAACTGTTGTCAGTGAACAGCATGCTCACATATGTGTTCCTCTGGTCGAGGTGTGAGAGGGCAGTGTGGATGATGAGGGCGATGGCGTCTGCGGACCTGTTTGCTCTGTAGGCAAACTGCAGGGGTCCAGAAAGTCAGGGAGGGAGGAGGTGATGAATGTTTTGATTAACCGCTCAAAGCACTTCATGGTGATGGAGGTGAGTGCTACTGGGCGGTAGTCATTGAGGCTGGTGGTTTTAGTCTTTTTGGGGACAGGAACGATGGTAGAGTATTTGAAACATGCAGGGACTACAGACTGCAGCAGGGACCTGTTGAAGATGTCTGTGTGAACACATCTGCCAGCTGAACTGCACACACCCTGAGAACACTTTTGGAAGAGCAAGATGTCAATAAGCACAAGAGAGGAATTACAAAACCCAACACATTATCATCATACATTGCCTTTAACCAGTTTAAACAGCCAATCACAGCATGCATTGTTAGTGTGTCCTACACTAAAGTTTATGTCAAACTGTCATCCATCATATTTCTGACTAACCATATCCGTCTATTTTACAGAGGAATCTACGGGTGGACCGTCCTCAGAAAATGAATCAAGGGACAGTGAGTTGTTTATCTACATTAGGTTTTCTTGCTATTATAAAATAGAGACTTGAAAAGGATACCATTTATTTTCCACCTGAGCAAAAAGTCTTTAGTCCACAAAAACTTAAAAGCCCCACACAAAAACATTGGAGAGACATAGCAGGGTCTGCAGCTTGGTTATGGATGAAAAATAATAGACTAGCAAATGGGAATATTGTCTACAGAATTTGCAGGTTAACATTTCTCCTCAAACTGCACCCTTCACATTGAGAACGACACTGTCTTGACACTGAATTTTGATGTACATTTACATAAAAGTAGTGTGAATAATGGTGCATAGTCATTTAAGGCTGTGCGATATGGACATAATCAAATTTCCAAATATTTCTGGTCAAATATATTCCACCAAAATTGTAGGGTTGATTATTCGTGCTTTCACAAAATATGTAATGCAGGCACTTAAACCAGGAAAAGACACTTAAGTGATATGACGTTATCCAAAATGTAATACAAAGTGCAGTCTGACATCATGATTTCACTATGATATCCATATATGGCCCAGCCCCAATTCATTCACTTGAGATAGGAATTACCTTGGACACAAGCTGGTGTGTTGTAGCATAGACTTAGGAAGCTGAACAGTATTGAGAGACGTTGAGTAACACATTGTTGCTTTTAATCTTTACATTTAGTTGATTATAGAATAACATCAGTCTTATTGTTTTAGGTCTTCTATTAAACTGGCAACCAATGACAGTGCATCTATCATTGACACATTGAATTACCGTATTTTGCTATGTTGCTGTGTGCATGAAAAAAAGTAAACCTGTCCATCATTAAGCAATTGTTATTTTCCCTCAATTTGTTTCAGCTGCTGGACCCTCAGCTGGAGAGACAGCTCAATACACCACGGTAGACGGTGGGTGCACACTTGATTTTGGTTTGTGATCCCCGTGGATCACAAACCAAAATCAAATCAAAAACCACTAAAACCCACTAAAAACAGGGTCAAAAAGGGGCAAAAGTCCTTCCATGTTATAGACAAATCAAAAAAATGTGTGTCGAAAAAACGCGATTTTATCGCGTTTTTTGCCCTATTTCGGCGTACCTACGAAATCTATCTCCTCCTAGGGACTTTTATCGTACGCCTCGAAATTCGTCGTATGGGACACGCTGTCCCATACTGCCTAGTTGTTGTCGTGTGCTGTGCTGAAGCGCAATTCTGTATTCACTGTATTTATTTATTATTATCTGTGTATTTATTCCTATTTATACATTTCCCATCTATTTACCTTTATTTTTGTATAATTTGTTTTGGTATATACTTCTGATAAATGTGTATGTAACTGACTGTTTTGCGATCTGGTTAGACCATCCTTAAATTTCGTTACACTGTGCTTGCATTTTTGTAATGACAATAAAGTAATCTAATCTAATCTAGTCTTGAACTATAACAATTAATCAAATAGTCTTGAAATTCGTCGGGTAGCTTCGCGAGACATGGGCAAGCTTAAGTTATCACAGGAATTTCTTCCTTTCGCACGGCGTAGCCGTTATTTGTCGCCAAAGTTCGCGTTCGTACGATCTTTCAAATAGTCTTGATCCAAATGATGTTTAATCTGAGTTTACATTCGTTATATGTAGCCCATCAGGTATATTGGAGGGGCATTTTTCTTATTTATAGTTGTGTCACCATGCCTCCTGATGTTGGCATACATTTTTTCAGGGTACGTATTGTAGGTCTATAAATATATAATATACCTAGCTGGTTTAGGTTTAAACCTAAATAGCCTATGTATTGTGTGGTTTTTCTGAATCTGTATAAAACAGTGTTATGTGTATTTCTGGCTCATCACAAGTGGAGGCTATTGTGCAGTAATTCATTTTGACCACATGGGGGAGGAAGAGGCTAATGCAAGAGGAAAATAAACTGAGTGATTTTAACCCAGGTGTTGGTGATATACGCAGGATTATTAGAGATTAGTCTGCTGTTGCAACTGCAAGCCACTCTGGATAAGATAAAATACCTCAGATGTGAAATAAAAACGCAAAACAACAGGGCATCCTTTTGAAAGACAATGCAAATATTCATTTGATTATAATTTGTGCTGGTGCATCCAGGCCTGTTTATTGGAATACACAATTTAATGTTGCTGGGTGGTGAAGGATGTTAGTGATTAGGAAGGATGTTGGCTTGAACACTGCTCTTCCTGAATCCTGTGTGCACCACAGAATGTGCTACAGGAGAGGACATTCCACGCACCACTTTCCTCATGCAATAGATTACAATCTGTATTATGCATTTGCATTTATAATATTTGATGTATTAAGGCAAATTCCTAGAATGACAGAAACGTGTCTGTGCACGAGCCAACCTTCTCAGGAAAGATGAAACATAGCTGATAGATGTCCTCATAAAAAATAGTTATTTTCCATGCCTGTCTTTACTTACTGTCATCCCACTTTTTCTAGATCTAATGGATTTTTTGTGATTTGCTACTTCATAGATCAATAGTTGTTTGATGTTTACAGCAGACCTTAGCCCTGTAAACTGATAAATAAGACAATCTTTTCTAAAGTTGCCAAAAACATGTTTCTCTCTCAAGCTGCTT
>NW_027262136.1:37500-42278 GCF_902827115.2 Pseudochaenichthys georgianus | reverse complement strand
CATGTCTCTTCTACATCAACATGTGTCCCCTCTTCTTCATGTCTCTTCTACATCAACATGTGTCCCCTCTTCTTCATCTCTCTTCTACATCAACATGTGTCCCTTCTTCTCCATGTCTCCTTTACATCAACACGTGTCCCCTCTTCTTCACGTCTCTTCTACATCAACACGTGTCCCCTCTTCTCCATGTCTCTTCTACATCAACATGTGTCCCCTCTTCTCCATGTCTCTTCTACATCAACATGTGTCCCCTCTTCTCCATGTCTCTTCCACATCAACATGTGTCCCCTCTTCTTCATGTCTCTTCTACATCAACATGTGTCCCCTCTTCTTCATGTCTCTTCTACATCAACATGTGTCCCCTCTTCTTCATGTCTCTTCTACATCAACATGTGTCCCCTCTTCTCCATGTCTCTTCTACATCAACATGTGTCCCCTCTTCTTCATGTCTCTTCTACATCAACATGTGTCCCCTCTTCTTCATGTCTCTTCTACATCAACATGTGTCCCCTCTTCTTCATGTCTCTCCTACATCAACATGTGTCCCCTCTTCCTCATGTCTCTTCCACATCAACATGTGTCCCCTCTTCTTCATGTCTCCTCTACATCAACATGTGTCCCCTCTTCCTCATGCCTCTTCTACATCAACATGTGTCCCCTCTTCTCCATGTCTCTTCTACATCAACATGTGTCCCCTCTTCTTCATGTCTCTTCTACATCAACATGTGTCCCCTCTTCTTCATGTCTCTTCTACATCAACATGTGTCCCCTCTTCTTCATGTCTCTTCTACATCAACATGTGTCCCCTCTTCTCCACGTCTCTTCTACATCAACATGTGTCCCCTCTTGTCCATGTCTCTTCTTCATCAACATGTGTCCCCTCTTCTCCATGTCTCTTCTACATCAACATGTGTCCCCTCTTCTCCACGTCTCTTCTACATCAACATGTGTCCCCTCTTGTCCATGTCTCTTCTTCATCAACATGTGTCCCCTCTTCTCCATGTCTCTTCTACATCAACATGTGTCCCCTCTTCTTCATGTCTCTTCTACATCAACATGTGTCCCCTCTTCTTCATGTCTCTTCTACATCAACATGTGTCCCCTCTTCTCCACGTCTCTTCTACATCAACATGTGTCCCCTCTTGTCCATGTCTCTTCTTCATCAACATGTGTCCCCTCTTCTTCATGTCTCTTCTACATCAACATGTGTCCCCTCTTCTTCATGTCTCTTCTACATCAACATGTGTCCCCTCTTCTTCATCTCTCTTCTACATCAACATGTGTCCCTTCTTCTCCATGTCTCCTTTACATCAACATGTGTCCCTCTTCTTCATGTCTCTTCTACATCAACATGTGTCCCCTCTTCTCCATGTCTCTTCTACATCAACATGTGTCCCCTCTTCTCCATGTCTCTTCTACATCAACATGTGTCCCCTCTTCTCCATGTCTCTTCCTACATCAACATGTGTCCCCTCTTCTTCATGTCTCTTCTACATCAACATGTGTCCCCTCTTCTTCATGTCTCTTCTACATCAACATGTGTCCCCTCTTCTTCATGTCTCTTCTACATCAACATGTGTCCCCTCTTCTCCATGTCTCTTCTACATCAACATGTGTCCCCTCTTCTTCATGTCTCTTCTACATCAACATGTGTCCCCTCTTCTTCATGTCTCTTCTACATCAACATGTGTCCCCTCTTCTTCATGTCTCTTCCTACATCAACATGTGTCCCCTCTTCCTCATGTCTCTTCCACATCAACATGTGTCCCCTCTTCTTCATGTCTCCTCTACATCAACATGTGTCCCCTCTTCTCTCATGTCTCTTCTACATCAACATGTGTCCCCTCTTCTCCATGTCTCTTCTACATCAACATGTGTCCCCTCTTCTTCATGTCTCTTCTACATCAACATGTGTCCCTCTTCTTCATGTCTCTTCTACATCAACATGTGTCCCCTCTTCTTCATGTCTCTTCTACATCAACATGTGTCCCCTCTTCTCCACGTCTCTTCTACATCAACATGTGTCCCCTCTTGTCCATGTCTCTTCTTCATCAACATGTGTCCCCTCTTCTTCATGTCTCTTCTACATCAACATGTGTCCCCTCTTCTTCATGTCTCTTCTACATCAACATGTGTCCCCTCTTCTCCACGTCTCTTCTACATCAACATGTGTCCCCTCTTGTCCATGTCTCTTCTTCATCAACATGTGTCCCCTCTTCTCCATGTCTCTTCTACATCAACATGTGTCCCCTCTTCTCCATGTCTCTTCTACAGTTTTTATTGCACTTTTTACTCGGAATATTTCATTTAAATTTCATTTTTTACAAGTTAAAGTAAAATATGGAATAAAGTCTAAAACGATACGGCAGAGTATTCCTACAGTAACCGTGTGTCCCGCTCTTCAGCTCTCACCCTCGTATCGCACGTTGAAGCCCGTGGTGTGGTTCGGCTGCTCCGTGATGAACTGGATTCTGACCGCCGGGCCCTCGCTGATGACGCCCTCAAACGGGATCTGACCCCCCCGCCCGGAGTCAAACAGAACCACGGACCCAGCGTCCAGACCGGACCACAGAACCAGCCTGGGGGGGGGGGTCAGATTTACTCAATGCACGTGCAAAATAAAGGTAGGTAATATCTTCACAGAGTAAATAATAATAATATCATACATTTAATTTAATTTATCGGATTCTGATTGTTGTCATTTTATTTTATTTTAAATGATGTAAATAATATTAATATATTAGTAATAATGTTTAGGTTTGGAGAGAGAGCTTTTCTCATTAATTTCCCCCCCCCCCCCCCCACCTGTCAGTGGGCCCCAGGGCGAGCTTCTCCAGGTGGAGGTGCAACCTCTGGTCCTTGGGAGCCTCCAGGGCCCAGGAGCAGGAGCGGTCCTGGGGGGCGTTGGGTCCGTGGTGAGGGGAGGGGGAGAGGACCCGGCCCACTGAGGCGTTCTTCACCGACCCCCCACAGAGCGCTGAGGACAGGAGGGGAAAGCACAGAAATCAAGAGTCCTCCGATATAAAGACACACCTTTACGTAAAGTTTAATAATACATTAAATTAAATATTTCAAGAAAGCACTCAAATAAAAAGTCGTATGTTATCTTTTCCTGAATGTTGTTCGTCTCTTGTATTTTTGATGTACCAACCCAGTCTCACGGCATTTCGTGTTATCGTCACGAAATGAATAATCTATTGATAAACGATTTTTGTATTTCTTTTGTTGTTAAAAGCAATGTATTTCTATCGGTCGTGTGTTTCGTGCCTGCTCCACGTCTCTTTGTCCGGGCGGGTCCAGAAGCTGCGTGGTTCATAAAAACATGTTGTACTCAATATCCTACCCTAAGCCTGACGGCCCGTCCACACTACAGGCATCAAAACATCTGAAGCTGGGCGTGTCTGAAGCTTGGCGATTTTTTGCGAGAGACGCGACCAACAACCAATCAGGAATCTCCCGCCCCGACATACAAAGCAATATCGATGTTAAAACGAAGTAAACTGGATATAAACTCCCCAAACAGGCGAAACCCTACCAGTTCCACCCACTGCCTCTGCCCCCTCCCTCCATGCCTGGCTCCTCCGGTTTGTATCCCGGTAAATAGTCCGGTCGGAAAGAACCGGGTGATTTGCTACCGCCATTTCTCGTTTGGAATATGAGGAAATGAACTTTTGATTGGCTAGCGCTTGTACTGTCAGATTTGCATAAACGGGATTTGATTGGCTGATGCCAGCTTCGAAAGCATCGGGAGCATCAAAAGTTGCTCAACTTTTGATGCTCCCGATGCAAAGCCACGCTCCGCTACCCACAATGCAGTTCGGCGAAGATTCAAGTGAATGGGCGAAGCGTTGAAAGCATTGTTCGATGCCTGTAGTGTAGACGGGCCGTAACCCTATCCCTTTTATTTTAAATTGTATAATGTCGGCGTTTTTTTGCCGTCCGCCAGGAAAAGAAATCGCTCAGAGCCTCAGAATACTGACACCTGTATCTTCTGTCATCTGTTTTTCGAAAATGCGAAAATCTTGTTGGTGAGCACGAATCAATAGATTACATTCGTGACTATACCACGAAATGCCGTGAGTCTGTTGGTATAACTGCACAGGTCACTCACCCCTGCAGAGCGGCACCTTCCCGCTCCACACCGGCAGCGACGCGTTCAGGCAGGTGAGCTGCGGCGCCCCCTGCAGGTTGTACCCCATGTTGCAGTGGAACCGAGCCACTCCTCCGGGAAGCAGGTCGAGCACCGACACCTCCCCGAAGTGAGGCCTCTTCGGCAGGGAGCAACTCAGCCGGAAGACTGGAGGGCAGACGGGGGAGAGTCAGACGGGGGAGAGTCAGACGGGGGAGAGTCAGACGGGGGAGAGTCAGACGAGGGAGAGTCAGACGGGGGAGAGTCAGACGGGGGAGAGTCAGACGGGGGAGAGTCAGACGAGGGAGAGTCAGACGGGGGAGAGTCAGACGGGGGAGAGTCAGACGGGGGAGAGTCAGACGGGGGAGAGTCAGACGAGGGAGAGTCAGACGAGGGAGAGTCAGACGGGGGAGAGTCAGACGGGAAGAGGGTCCGGTCCGGAGGCTCAGAACAGGATCTCTGTGTGACAGCCAGGTCAAACTGTTTGACCTTGACACCAGAGATAGGTGAAGAGTCCTTCTTCCTGTTCTTCGACTGTTTCCTCGTCACAGCTTTTCTAATTGATGTAACTCCTTCTCTTTTTATTCCAGCTGCTGGTCATTAATGTGTGGGTCTAAGGACAGTGGGTCTAAGGACAGAGGGTCTAAGG
>NW_027262136.1:15000-32500 GCF_902827115.2 Pseudochaenichthys georgianus | reverse complement strand
GTGAGGGAGGTTCTGGACTCAGGGGGGCTGTCCTTCGTGCTTCCTAATGTCACTGACGGAGGCAGGGTGGAGGAGGCGGGGGAGGGGGATTCTGTATCTGCAAAGGAGAGGGGAACGAACATAAAGACACACATAAACTGGCAAGAGAGACACGACAAAAAAAAGACTCTGGGCGGTTCTGTTACCGTCCTGCCGGGCTTATCAGGAGCGTGGTTATCTACCTTTCACACACACACACACACACACACGCACACACACACACGCACACACACACACACACACACACACAGGTGATGGTGTAGAGCATGACAAGAGACGAGCGAGGAAGAGGAGGTGGGGGATATTACAAAATAATAAAATAAATTAAAAACCTTTTCCAGTTACAAACAATGACAATTTTAATGTCTCACCAGACTCTTGTTTGAATGTATTTATATATATATATATATATAAAAATACATATATATATATATGTATTTGTTCCATTAGTTTTATTATTATTACTTTATTTATTACTTGACTTTTTGAAGCTGTGTTTCTGGTAGACTATAAAATGACACTTTAAGCTCCTTCAGGCGGACGTCTCCTTTGACCTCGTTTCTTTGTCCCTCTTTGAAACCTCTCCACGCTTCATGTTCAGAGTGAGATATCAAGTGTCCTTCAGAGCCACATGTGATGCGGGAAGCGTCCAGCAGACACAGAGAGCGTGCCGAGGGAACTCCGAGTCCTTTATCTAATAACCGAGAGGCTCATTAGTCACAGTGGCATCAGAGGGCGGAACATTTACTCCAGACCCTCCCGCTGTTACAGCCCTCCAACGACCGTAAAGAATAATGTGAGGGAACGAGCTCCGACTAAAGATTCAGATAAGATGGACTTTATTAATCCCCGTGGGGAAAAGATTTCTCTACATTTGACCCATCCTGTGTTAGGAGCAGTGTGCTGCCATTTTGAACGGCGCCCGGGGAGCAGTGTGGGGAACGGTGCCTTGCTCAGGGACACCTCGGTAGCACTTGGTCTTTCCGGGACTTGAACTGGTGACCTTCCTGTTGCCAAGCCGAGTCCCTATCGACTTTGCCACCATAGCTCCAATCATCCATCAGAGCTGAAGGCGTTCCTCTTTCACGCTGCACAGCAAATCAATGAGGGGGGGAGCCACACACACACACACACACACACACACACACACACACACACACACACACACACACACACACACACACACACACACACACACACACACACACACACACACACACACACACACACACACACACACACACACACACACACACACACACACACACACACACACACACACACACACACACACACACACACACACACACACACACACACACACACACACACACACACACACACACACACCATCGCCTTGTTTGGATCAAATACAACCAGACAATCAGTTATTTAAAGGTCCCGTGTCACGGACATCTCTACTGATCATAGTTCCAGTGCTGAGGTCTGAATAGATTCACATTGTTCAATGTTCTCACATTCTCAAACAGCATCTCTGTGTAGTCTGTGTGTTCACTCTCTGTCCCACACAAACTGGGTGGGACTTTCGGAAACAGTTCTAAATTGGTTTGAATCCTACTTAAAGGACAGAAACAACTTTGTTTCTATCGGTAAATACACATCTGAGTTGACAAATATGACATGTGGGGTTCCTCAAGGCTCCATCTTGGGGCCTCTTCTCTTTAACGTCTACATGCTACCACTGGCTCAGATAATGAAGAACAACTAAATAAGTTACCATAGCTATGCAGATGACACACACATCTACGTAACCATTTCACCAGGAGACTATTCTCCAGTTCAAACACTGAGTAAGTGCATTGAACAAATCAATGACTGGATGTGTCAGAACTTTCTCCAATTCAACAAAGATAAAACTGAGGTAATGGTTTTTGGAGCCAAGGCAGAACGTATAAAAGTGAGCGCTGAGCTTCAGTCTGCAATGTTCAAACCAACAGATAAAGCCAGGAATCTAGGTGTAGTCATGGACTCTGACCTGAGTTTCAACAGTCACATTAAAACAGTTACTAAATCAGCCCAGAGATGGAGTACTCGAGTCCTGGACTCGGACTCGAGTCGGACTTGAGTGCCGATTTTCGGGACTCGTGACTTGACTCGGACTCGCGCACTGATTGACGCGACTTGGACTCGTGAATTCTCGCACAGGATGACTTGGACTCGGACTCGGACTCGTGAATTCCCCCCCCCCACGATGACTCGGACTCGACTCGTACATTGACGCTCCGACTTGGACTTGGACTCGAGCACATTTTCTCTGGAGTCTGATGTCCTCTATCCTGTATGGCGAGTTCACGTACTGGGCCCCGCTGTTCCAGTCTAGAGATGTCTACAGACACACCCCGCATCGTGCTGTATGCTTTCACACATTCTGCTTCCACATTGGAAAAGAGCAAAATGCTCGTTATGTGGAAACAATATAGAAGAGAAGGCTCCGTAACTCATTACTCTAAGGATCGAGTTCAGACATGGAGGCTGTCTTGAACACTATCATCAGAGTAACGTGATCTGATCAATAAATAAAGATTCAGCCGATAACGAAAGCACATACTTAACATGCAGAATGACGTCATTTTGCATGCTAAGTAGCCATGTGCTTTCTGGGGCTAAATCTTTATGGTAAACTGATTTAACCCGTAAAAGTTCCTTCAAAATAAGAGTCCCGATCTTATTACTATCAAAATAAAAGTGCAAAACGAAAACTTTACCATAGGAAAATATTGGCATACAAATATAATCACTTCTCTAAAAGGTAACTCATTTTAAATATAGTTTATTTATATATAATAATAATATGAATATTAGAAATAAGCTTTATATTTGTATAGCACCTATTACAAGAATTGTATCCAAACTCGCTTCACAGCAGTTCAATAGACAGGATAACAGCAATGTAGAGGAGCAGCTACATTTCAAAACATATATCCACGAAGATTAATACATGAAGACTTGTGACTCGGACTTGACTTGGACTCTTCTTAAGTGACTCGGAATTGACTTGGACTCGAACACAGGTAATGATGACTCGACTTGGACACTCCTTGGGTGACTCGGACTTGGACTCGGACTCGAAGAGTGGTGACTCGAGGGTGACTTGGACTCGTGAATTGGTGACTTGACTACAACACTGAATCAGCCTACTATCACCTAAAGAACATATCTAGGATTAAAAGACTAATGTCACAGCAGGATCTGGAGACACGTGTCCATGCTTTTATCTTCAGTAGACTGGACTACTGCAAAGGTGTCTTCACAGGTCTCACTAAAACATCTATTAGGAAGCTGCAGCTGATTCAGAACGCTGCTGCTCGAGTCCTCACTAACACTAAGAAAGTGGATCACATCACTCCTGTTCTGAAGTCTTCACACTGGCTTCCTGTGTGTCAAAGAATAGATTTCTAAATACTGCTGCTGGTTTATAAAGCACTGAATGGTTTAGGCCCAAAATACATTTCTGACCTCCTGCTAAATGATGAACCATCCAGATCTCTCAGGTCTTCAGGGACTGGTCAGCTTCCTGTCCCCAGAGACAGATCTCTCAGGTCTTCAGGGACTGGTCAGCTTCCTGTCCCCAGAGACAGATCTCTCAGGTCTTCAGGGACTGGTCAGCTTCCTGTCCCCAGAGTCAGATCTCTCAGGTCTTCAGGGACTGGTCAGCTTCCTGTCCCCAGAGACAGATCTCTCAGGTCTTCAGGGACTGGTCAGCTTCCTGTCCCCAGAGTCAGATCTCTCAGGTCTTCAGGGACTGGTCAGCTTCCTGTCCCCAGAGACAGATCTCTCAGGTCTTCAGGGACTGGTCAGCTTTCTGTCCCCAGAGACAGATCTCTCAGGTCTTCAGGGACTGGTCAGCTTCCTGTCCCCAGAGTCAGATCTCTCAGGTCTTCAGGGACTGGTCAGCTTCCTGTCCCCAGAGACAGATCTCTCAGGTCTTCAGGGACTGGTCAGCTTCCTGTCCCCAGAGTCAGATCTCTCAGGTCTTCAGGGACTGGTCAGCTTTCTGTCCCCAGAGACAGATCTCTCAGGTCTTCAGGGACTGGTCAGCTTCCTGTCCCCAGAGACAGATCTCTCAGGTCTTCAGGGACTGGTCAGCTTCCTGTCCCCAGAGACAGATCTCTCAGGTCTTCAGGGACTGGTCAGCTTTCTGTCCCCAGAGACAGAACTAAACATGGAGAAGCAGCGTTCAGTTATTCTGCTCCAAACATCTGGAACAAACTCCCAGAAACCTGCAGGTCCGCTGCAACTCTGACTACTTTCAAATCCAGCAAGAAGACTTTTCTTTTTGTCGCTGCTTTTAATTGAACTATTCACATCTTAAACTGCACTGTAACTTTTATCCATGTACTTTTTCTTTTAATGTTTATTTTATTAGCTTTTCTTTTTTAATGCTTAATGTCTTTCATTTTTTTTTTTGTAAAGCACTTTGAATTGCCTTGCGTTGAAAAGTGCTCTATAAATACACTTGCCTTGCCTTGCCTTGCTTGTGTGTGTGTGTGTGTGTGTGTGTGTGTGTGTGTGTGTGGCTGTGTGTGTGGCTGTGTGTGTGTGTGTGTGTGTGTGTGTGTGTGTGTGTGTGTGTGTGTGTGTGTGTGTGTGTGTGTGTGTGTGTGTGTGTGTGTGTGTGTGTGTGTGTGTGTGTGTGTGTGTGTGTGTGTGGCTGTGTGTGTGTGTGTATGTGTCTGGCTGTGTGTGTGTGTGTGTGTGTGTGTGTGTGTGTGTGTGTGTGTGGTGTGTGTGTGTATGTGTCTGGCTGTGTGTGTGTGTGTGTGTGTGTGTGTGTGTGTGTGTGTGTGTGTGTTTGTGTATAGGCTGTGTGTGTGTGTGTGTGTGTGTGTGTGTGTGTGTGTGTGTGTGTGTGTGTGTGTGTGTGTGGTGTGTGTGTGTGTGGTGTGTGTGTGTGTGTGTGTGTGTGTGTGTGTGTGTGTGTGTGGTGTGTGTGTGTGTGTGTATGTGTCTGGGGCTGTGTGTGTGTGTATGTGTCTGGCTTTGTGTGTGTGTGTGTGTGTGGTGTGTGTGTGTGTGTGTGTGTTTATAGGCTGTGTGTGTGTGTGTGGCTGTGTGGCTGTGTGGCTGTGTGTGTGTGTGTGGCTGTGTGGGTGTGTGTGTGTATGTGTCTGGCTTTGTGTGTGTGTGTGTGTGTGTGTGTGTGTGTGTGTGTGTGTTTATAGGCTGTGTGTGTGTGTGTGGCTGTGTGGCTGTGTGGCTGTGTGTGTGTGTGTGGCTGTGTGGCTGTGTGTGTGTGTGTGTGTGTGTGTGTGTGTGGTGTGTGTGTGTGTGTGTGTGTGTGTGTGTGTGTGTGTGTGTGTGTGTGTGTGTGTGTGTGTGTGTGTGTGTGTGTGTGTGTGTGGCCTGCTGAGCATATTGCATAATGATCTCCTGTCATGTTTCAGGGGCACGAGTTTCCTCTGCTGCCCCTGAGGAAACGTTCAGATGAATAATTAAGTGCAGATTTTGTGAAGTCCATTAAAACATAAGCTAATTGTCGCCGCTCTAAAGATGAACGATGTGTTGGAGGACGGCGTGTGGCAGTTTGAAGGAGATGTGTTGTGACATTCAGCGTTTGGGTTCATGAGAGAGCTGTCACACACTCTGAAGCATTAGGGGGGAAGTTACTCAGCAGATCTACTCAAGTACTTTAGTACAATTCTGAGGTACTTTACATTTGATGCTACTGTGTACTTTTCCTCCACTACATGTATTTAATACCTTTAGTTACTTCACATATCTGGATGAATGATGTGAAATCTAATCAAGTGTTGAATCAGACTTTAGTTCCACCTGGAGTAAATCCACCAGCTACCCTGCAGTCTGCAAAGTACTTCAGACTAGCTGCACCTCCACCAGCTACCCTGCAGTCTACAAAGTACTTCAGACTAGCTGCACCTTCACCAGCTACCCTGCAGTCTACAAAGTACTTCAGACTAGCTGCACCTCCACCAGCTACCCTGCAGTCTACAAAGTACTTCAGACTAGCTGCACCTCCACCAGCTACCCTGCAGTCTACAAAGTACTTCAGACTAGCTGCACCTCCACCAGCTACCCTGCAGTCTACAAAGTACTTCAGACTAGCTGCACCTTCACCAGCTACCCTGCAGTCTACAAAGTACTTCAGACTAGCTGCACCTCCACCAGCTACCCTGCAGTCTACAAAGTACTTCAGACTAGCTGCACCTCCACCAGCTACCCTGCAGTCTACAAAGTACTTCAGACTAGCTGCACCTTCACCAGCTACCCTGCAGTCTACAAAGTACTTCAGACTAGCTGCACCTTCACCAGCTACCCTGCAGTCTACAAAGTACTTCAGACTAGCTGCACCTCCACCAGCTACCCTGCAGTCTACAAAGTACTTCAGACTAGCTGCACCTTCACCAGCTACCCTGCAGTCTACAAAGTACTTCAGACTAGCTGCACCTCCACCAGCTACCCTGCAGTCTACAAAGTACTTCAGACTAGCTGCACCTTCACCAGCTACCCTGCAGTCTACAAAGTACTTCAGACTAGCTGCACCTTCACCAGCTACCCTGCAGTCTACAAAGTACTTCAGACTAGCTGCACCTCCACCAGCTACCCTGCAGTCTACAAAGTACTTCAGACTAGCTGCACCTTCACCAGCTACCCTGCAGTCTACAAAGTACTTCAGACTAGCTGCACCTTCACCAGCTACCCTGCAGTCTACAAAGTACTTCAGACTAGCTGCACCTCCACCAGCTTTGAGAACACTTTCATGATCAATCATTATAAAACATATCATATATATTATTCTGAAATGGACCAATCTGCACAACGACTACTTTCACTGTCTTTCACTATATTTAGATGAGAATACTTTCTACTTTCACTTGAGGAACATTTTGAATGAGGACTTTTACTGTGACAGAGTATTCCTACACTCTGGTACTTCTACTTTTACTCAAGTACAAGGTCTGAGTACTTCTACTTTTACTCAAGTACAAGATCTGAGTACTTCTACTTTTACTCAAGTATAAGATCTGAGTACTTCTACTTTGACTCAAGTAGACGATCTGAGTACTTCTACTTTGACTCAAGTAGACGATCTGAGTACTTCTACTTTGAATCAAGAACAAGATCTGAGTACTTCTACTTTTACTCAAGTTCAAGACCTGAGTACTTCTACTTTTACTCAAGTTCAAGACCTGAGTACTTCTACTTTTACTCAAGTACAAGACCTGAGTACTTCTACTTTTACTCAAGTACAAGACCTGAGTACTTCTACTTTTACTCAAGAACAAGACCTGAGTACTTCTACTTTTATTTGTGTACAAGACCTGAGTACTTCTACTTTTACTCAAGTACAAGACCTGAGTACTTCTACTTTTACTAAAGCACAAGATCTGAGTACTTCTACTTTTACTCGAGTACAAGATCTGAGTACCTCTGCTTTTACTCAAGATCTGAGTACTTCTACTTTTACTCAAGAACAAGATCTGAGTACTTCTACTTTTACCAAAGATGAAATAGTACTATTCACACAGAAAATAGTTTGTAAGTAAACTCTTAATCTGAAGTGAATGTTAGAGAACAGCGTACAGTCCTGTGTGCTTTGGTGAAATCCTACTTTGAACCGGATGAAAACAAAGTGATATATTAATGCTAACGAGTAATGCTAACGAGTAATGCTAACGAGTAATGCTAACGAGTAATGCTAATGCATAATGCTAATGCGTAATGCTAATGAGTAATGCTAATGAGTAATGCTAATTAGTAATGCTAACGAGTAATGCTAATGAGTAATGCTAACGAGTAATGCTAACGAGTAATGCTAGCGAGTAATGCTAATGCATAATGCTAATGCGTAATGCTAATGAGTAATGCTAATGAGTAATGCTAACGAGTAATGCTAACGCGTAATGCTAATGAGTAATGCTAACGAGTAATGCTAATGAGTAATGCTAATGAGTAATGCTAACGGTCAACTGTTATATTTCCCATGTCCTTCAACAATAGCTACTCTAAAGGGGATGAAACCGTATAAGTCAGGGTTTGATCAAGTTCTCTGTGAGGCGTTCTTAGTAGATTGTCAGAAAAGAGTCCCGTCACAAAGTGCATTAAAAAGAGACAATGAAAAAGGACATACAAACCCTAAATGCTTTTGATCCACTGGCGTCACAATGAGATCAAAACAGTAGAATTGGGCCAGAAGAGAGCCTGCCACTCAAGCTTCTGCAGCAGGATACCAAACGCTTGATCTCAAGTGGATCTGAGAGCAGCTCGGAGTCGGGATCCGAAACAAGCCTTTGTGTTTCATTTGCAATCAGCAGGTGTGAGTACTGTATTCCTCTCTCTCAGAACAGAGCAGCAGATTTCAGCCATCAGCCAATCAGAGCCGAGGCAATAATCACATGTGTGTCTGTGTGTGGCTGTGTGTGTGGCTGTGTGTTGTGTGTGTGTGTGTGTGTGTGTGTGGGGTGATGTGTGTGGATGTGTGTGTGAGTGAGTGAGTGTGTGTGTGTGTGTGTGGGTGTGTGTGTGTGTGTGTGTGTGTGTGTGTGTGTGTGTGTGGTGTGTGTGTGTGTGTGTGTGTGGATGTGTGTGTGTGTGTTGTGTGTGTGTGTGGTGTGTGTGTGTGTGTGTGTGTGTGTGGGTGATGTGTGTGTGTGTGGTGTTGTGGATGTGTGTGTGGATATAGTGTGTGTGTGTGTGTGTGTGTGGGTGGGTGTGTGTGTATAGGATGTGTGTGTGTGTATAGGATGTGTGTGTGTGTGTGTGGTGTGTGGTGTGTGGATGTGAGTGTGTGAGTGATGTGTGGTGTGTGTGTGTGTGGTGTGTGTGTGTGTGGATGTGGTGTGGTGGTGGTTGTGTGAGAGTGTGTGTGTGGTGTGTGGTGTGTGTGGTGTATGGGTTTTGTGGGTGTGTGTGTGTGGTGTTGTGTGTGTGTGTGTGTGTGTGGGGTGTGGTGTGTGTGTGTGTGTGTGGTGTGTGTGTGTGTGTGTGTGTGTGTGCGTGTGTGGGTGTGTGTGTGTATAGGCTGTGTGTGTGTGTGTGTGTGTGTGTGTGTGTGTGTGTGTGTGTGTGTGTGTGTGTGTGTGTGTGTGTGGCTGTGTGTGTGTGTGTGTGTGTGTGGTGTGTGTGTGTGTATAGGCTGTGTGTGTGTGTAACTTGTTTTTGCAGCAGCATTTCTTCCAGTGTACGACAAAACTGGGACGAGGAAATAACCGGTGTTGACATGTAATGAGGCGGGTTGGTGAGATGGATGGAATTAAAAAAAGTATGTAGTCAGAGATAACTAGATAACTAAATCTCAGCTAAAGACTATGAGAGCAACACATGCGTCACTTCCGGGCGAAAAGTATGGCTCCGCCCACTTTTGGGGGAAAACGACGCTGTCAGTTGAACGGCGGTCGATACACATTCTGAAGTTTTTGCCACTCCGATCAGAAATGTTTGAAAACCGTGGATCTTCAAAGAGCCCGGTCACGACGGCCAGTCAGGCAAACAGTTAAACATTAAGCCATTGGAAACCGACGATCGGGCTCGATATGTGGTTCAATATAGCAGCAGGCGATCGATGTCCACAGATGAGAGTAACATCTACTTTACGGCCCCGCCCACTTTTGGGGGAAACCAACGCTGTCATAGAGCTCTTCTGTTACCGTCCTTTCTTCTTAGAGGAAGTCCAGAAACACGTAATCCTGGATTAGTATTAATGTTTGAGGATCGATAAACGACCCGGCAGCTTGTTGACGTGTTAAAACTATTATGTTCCGCCTCGCGTGCGTTGAAGCTTGTCGGCGGGCGTGTCTGAAACTCGACCAACAACCAATCACATGAATCCCCCTGCCCCGGACACACAAGCTGCGGTTTGATTGGCTAGAGCTTGTACTGGCATACGATTCGATTGGCTGACGGCGAGGCTTCAAAAGTTGAACATTGCTCAACTTTTGAAGCGAGCCACGCCAGCAAAGCTCCGCGTCGCTTCCCACAATGCAGTTCGGCGAAAAGTGATGTCACCACATTCAAAGTGAACGGGCAGAAGCGCTGAAGCTTCAACGCACGCCGCCGTGTGGACGGGCCGTAACAGCTGGCGAAGTTACAGCCTCGCCTACTGATTTTAATGTAACCGCATATCGAGCCCGATCGTCGGTTTCCAATGATTGAATGTAATCGTCTGGACATCGTGACCGGGCTCTTTGACGATGAGAGAATCCACGGTTTTCAAACATTTCTGATCGGAGTGGCAAAAACTTCAGAATTCGTATCGACCGCCGTTCAAGTGACAGCGTTGTTTCCCCCCAAAAGTGGGCGGGGCTGTAATTTCCGCCCGGAAGTGGCGCATGTGTTACTCCCATCGACACTAGTTGAACGTAATATTTTGACATTTGTGTGTGCTTTTGGGAACACTTTAGATCAGGGGTGTCAAACTCAAGGCCCGGGGGCCAAATCCGGCCCGCGACTTAATTTAATGCGGCCCCACAAGAGCTCTTAAAGAATATTATACGTTTATTATACGGTTACATGCCGATTTACAGAAGCCCGTTGCCCAAAAACTCCATATCCCACAATGCATCTCAAATATGAATTTAGTTCAGAATTTGACTTTTTTCTCAGAATTTGACTTTTTTGCTTCAAAATTTCATTTTTCTTTACATTTCCAGAATTTGATTTTTTTTTTTTTTTAAAGACATTTTGTGACATCAGCACTGAAGAGACTTCCAATTATTTGCCCTAGACTTCTGCTTTCAGGTGTAGTTAATTATGAAGTTATTACCCTATCCCATAATAACTTCTGCAGAGGCAATAATGTAATAGTATACATTATTTTATATATATTAAATATTTATATATGTATTTTTATATAGTCTTAAAGTTACAACCGGCCCTTTGAGTGCAACCATAATGCTGATGTGGCCCGCGATGAAATTGAGTTTGACACGGCTGCTTTAGATTAAGGTACACACATTCACCGTCAACCAGTAGTTCATTAACATATTAGAGTCGAACTACCAGCTTATTGGTTATGAACAAGACTTCACTTCAAAACATATTCTGAGTTAGAGTTTTGACACAATTAACACTCATAGTTTCACGTCTTGTTACATAAGAATAGACCATATTGGTTTGGTGTTATGAGAGGATGCCTTATTACGCCCTGATCGAGCACATTAAGACCAAAGCTCACGCACAACAACGTCCTTACTTCCAATAGATACGCACTAATCAGAAGGTTATTGAACTAATGGCCTGTACTTGTAGAATAAGGCATTAATACGTGTTTTATAATGACTAATAAAGAGCCAATATGCTGCTAATATGCATGTTAATTAACAACTAGTTGGTGGTGAATACGTGTACCTCAGTGTTTCTCAAACTGTTTCATACCAAGGACCACCTAACTCCACAAATATCCAAAAACACATCGCTTTTTACAAATCGCCTGAAAATGGTACAAACACGTGGCAACATGTGTGACGAAGGTGTTGCGCTGGGCTATATCATGGAATCGAAAGTGAAACTTAAGCTCGCTCAATTGCGGAGATATTCCCGCGAGAGTGCGAAAAACTTCAATAAATGTATTTCTTTCAAATGTGAAATGTTACCAATATGCTCACGGACCACTAGGGGGCGCTCACGGACCGCTCATGGTCCGCGGACCACACTTTGAGAAGCACTGGTTACCGTGTTTTTATATGTTTCTAGTTATTGTGCTTTTTATCTTATTTTTAAATATAGTTTTTTTATTTTACTCCCATTGTGTTATTTTGATATTGTATGTATTCGCTGTGAGAGGATATCTCAGGTTCAGGTTCAGGTTATTTATTTGTACCCGTAGGTAGATTCTGTTTGCAGAGAAAAATACAAGGGTTCCATCCTGACACAAACAACAGACGCATCTCTAATAAAGGACTAGTATAAGTACACCCCGCTCAACCACATCTCAAAAATATTTAAAAAACATTTTAAGAAGGAAAACACTAGTACAAACATGGACATTCAAAATTCACAATTCAAAATGAATAAATAAATAAAATATCTGCAAAGAAAGCAGAATAAAGGAGGCTTATCCAAAAGAAGAAATGCTCCGTTTAACATCCTCCGAAAAGTGAATCTGTGTCGGCTGCCTTGGAGATAAGATTATCTTTCAGTTCAGAAACGTTGGATATCAACGTGGAAGATTAGTTCAGACTGTTCTCAGTTCTGCCTCTGAGAGAGAATCAGAAAGGTTTCTTCCTCTTTTATAACTAGACCTGCCACTCTAACATTCAGATAAGCTCTCATATGCTATCCGTCCAAGTGAAGTACCTACAGTTCCCTCTGGGGTGTTCTTCAGTGGAGGAAACGTGATGAATGAACCTCCAGTGGAGAAAGTGTTTTAAATATACCTGAGAAGTGCCCTGACAGTGGAAACGCATAATGACTTGATCCCCAGATTGCTTTTGTAAGTCCAGAGTGGAGAACACATGATCAATGAACCTCCCGAGTGCCACAGTGGAGAAACCCTGATAACTCCACCTACGAAGTTCCTCCCAGTGGAGTAATGTTAAAAATATACCTTAAAAGTGCCGTGACAAGCGAAAACATGATGACTTTACCTACGGGGTGCCTTCCAGAGGAGAAAGCGTGATACGTGTTCCATCAGATTGGAAAAACAGCTAGAACTGTAACTCCAGGTGGCCCTTACGGTGGAGCGAGTGTTATACACACACCTTAACGGCCCGTCCACACTACAGCGTCTACAGCGTCGACAGCTCCAATCTGCCCATTCACTTTCAACGGGGTGACGTCACGTTGCCTCGCTTTTTCGCCGAACTGAATTGTGGGTAGCAGAGCGGTCCGTCTCAGCCGGAGTAGCCAGCGCCAGCCAATCAAATCCCGTTTCCCAAAATCTGACAGCTGAAGCCGTAGCCAATCAAACCGCGTCTAAGCTGGGAGAGATATCCCGCCGTTCATTTCTATATTTCAAAAAAAGTCCGAGGAGAAACTAACTATCGCCGTAGCAACCACCCGGTTTGTATGACCAGCCCCTCTTCACCTCCCGGGATACAAACCGGAGGAACCAGCATGGAGGGAGGTGGCAGAGACAGTGGGTTACTGGTAGGTTTCCTGTTTGGGGAGTTTATATAAATATATATATATATATATATTGCTCGCATAAAATCCCCGGGGTTTTTGCTTTGTATGTCGGGGGCGGGAGATTCATGTGATTGGTTGTTGGTCGTGTTGCTTGAATAAAATCCCCAAGCTCCAGACACGCCCAGCTCCAAGCTATTTTTGAAGCTGTAGTGTGGACGCTCCGTGTGAGTGACTTTCCAGTGGACAAACATGATGACTGGACCGACCAAGTGCCCTTGACCTTCCAGGATGCCACGGTGGAGAGGGCGTGATACATGTACCTCCTCCTCCTCCTCCTCCTCCTCCTCCTCCTCCTCCTCCTCCAGCAAGAGGAAGTTCATGCAGGAACTCGATAAACGTGAAGGTGCGTGTGGCCCAAAGGTGAGTGGAGGAGACGACGTGACTCAGTTCGGACAGACCTTGATGTTTACACTTTCAAAGCGTAGGTTGTGCAGAGACTCCCTTGATGATACATTAGGATTACAAATCGGGAGTGAGAGCTGCTGAATTTCCTCCCGTCGGATGTGATATAAAAACAAATCGATTATTTTTGTGGTTGTAAACTCAAGTGGATGAAACTACATTTATTAGTGCTTTCATGTCAATTCGGCGAACATATGATACATTAAATGATCGTTTGTTTGAGCCTGTCTGCATTTCCTGATGAGAAAACAAACCGATGCTTTTTGTAGTTGTAGTACACCAACGTGGATTAAACGTGTGTTTTTTTACCACAATGTTGGGAAATTAATGGATAAAATGCACGGATTATTATTATTATTCCTACTCCGATCGGGACACTAGGTCCACCGTTTCCCCGCAGCGAGGCTCCCCCCGTTGACAGTTTACGTGGGCTGGGTGCAGTGGCGGACTGGCCATCGGGACGAATCCCGATGGGCCGGTACCGAAGTGGGCCGGTCGGATAAGTAACTAGCACATCCCCCATAGGCGGCGCGTGAGGCTCAGGTTTGAGAAGGCTAAATAACTTCTTTTACCTGACGCTGCCCGCCTCCGGCGTCTATAGAAAAGAGATCCACTCAGTGTGCGGAGTTTAAATCTCTCAAGTCATATTACAGGATAAAGGAAATACAGTTTAAACTGCCGTATGCAGAGAAGACGCCGACGTGTCGCACTTATCATTCATATTACATCATCAATCAGATCATCGATCATATAATATCATAATATATCATATATTTCCTGATCTGAGTCAGCTTCTCCAGCCTCATCTGGCCGTGCAACACTCAGTGTCACAGACTGGATGCAGAAGTATTATTTAACACATTATGTTGACGAAACACTCGAGACAAATGTAATTAAAGTCAGATCGTGTCTTAGACGTGAACGCGCTCTCAGCTGGAGAGAGAAACCCTGGCTTGATTTACCGAGTTGATAACCAGCGTCGTCGGACCGCTTAGCGAGATCTCGTTTGTTAGTTTGTTGTTGTTAGTTAGTTTGTTACTCAAACATATCCAGGGTCTGTTGAACTGGCTTCGTAGTACAGGGCACAGGTGGCGAGCAGCGCTAATGTCAAAGACACAGACATTATACATTATATTTGTATGTTACCAGGATGCAGTGACACAAATATTTACATATTTACATTTACTATCTACAGCACCCTGACACCCCCACTCCCCCCGTTGACAGCTTACTAGCGGTACCGAAGTGGGCCGGTCGAGAGTCCCGGGGTGATTTGTAGTCCCATTCCACCACTGGCTCCATGACCGTATGATCGCCCATATTGACGCACCTCATTCCTAAACTTCTAACAGATACAACATAAACCGATCCTTCAGCCTCACATGAGCTCTCAGACACGTTCAACATTAACCTGTCATCGCTGTCTGAGCTTGCTGCTGTGTGCGCCGTCGTGCGTTTACATCTGACTGTATATATATAAAGGTTTACATGCAGATGCTGGGATCCTGACGGTGCAGCTGGAGCGCTGTGCCCGCAATGACTCACCATCATTTGGCGGGACTTGAAGAATCCGCGAGAAGATCCAGAAAATGGTCGACATTGAAGGATTAATGGTTATCAAAGTACAAATATCCAAAATCAGTTCAGTAACGGTTTTCAAGGGGACAAAATGTACTCAAATTGATGGGTTTGGATGATGGGGGAAAACCGTGTCACAGGCTCTTTAAGATGACACATCATCTATCTGAAATGTTTCTAGGAACTGAGTTTTCTTTTAGCTCCATCCTGCTTTAACCCGCCCGTTGTGTTCGGGTCGAATCTGACCGATTCACGACTTTCATCAATCAGAACTTTTTAGTTTTACATTCGATTGCATTCAGGCTTCATGATGTCCTTCACAGGAGACATTTGAACATATAAAATGGCTGATCACCACTTTCATTGAGTTTTGGATGATTTACTCAACTTTGTAACACACACACACACACACACACACACACACACACACACACACACACACACACACACACACACACACACACACACACACACACACACACACACACACACACACACACACACACACACACACACACACACACACACACACACACACACACACACACACACACACACACACACACACACACACACACACACACACACACACACACACACACAGAACAATTTGACACATTTCCCGCTCTTTTGTGCCCCTCCCCCCACATGGATCACACCTGGCACACCAATACATGTTCAGTGTCTGTTCTCTGTATATCTACTGCAGTTCTTCACGTGTACCCGTACTCTGACACAACATGTACAGTCTGAAAGCTTGTTAAATGAAATGTGGTGAAGATTAAGATTAAGATGGACTTTTATTAATTCTGTGTTAGGAGCAGTGGGCTGCCATTTTGAACAGCGCCCGGGGAGCAGTGTGGGGAACGGTGCCTTGCTCAGGGACACCTCGGTAGCACTTGGTCTTGCCGGGACTTGAACTGGTGACCTTCCAGTTGCCAAGCCGAGTCCCTATCGACTTCGCCACCACCAAATGGTTTTTGTGTTAATGTAATAGCAGTTAAAACAGGACCGGTCACTTTTGACCGCGAACACCAAGTAAGGGGGACACCATCAGCAGATTGAAGACCTGTGGATATTAGGCAACATTGCTGGATCTGTCTAGTTTTCAAATCAATTTGATGGATAGATAACCTTTATTGTCATTAAACACAAATATACAGTGAGATTTTGTCGTGCAATTGTAGATTTTTGTAAACAATTTGGGGAGGTTTGCCAGAGATAACTAATACGCTTAGTTTCATTTAAAGGTGGGGTAGGTAAGTTTCAGAAACCGGCTCGAGATACACTTGTTGTTATATTCCATGGAATGCTCTTAACATCCCGATAGCGATGAATATCTGAAGTGCTTTGACAACAATCCATTAAAAAATGTCATCTGTAGAAGCCGTAATACTGTAAAAAGTACAATCAGCCGATTGGATGGCCTACCTGCCTGTCAGCCTTCCATCGGGGCACACACTGATCTCGTGCCCTCATTGGTCATGTGCGCGTGCGTGTGTGTTGGGGGAGGGGCTCTGTGAGGAAGTGGCAGATTTTCTCCGGTTGTGTATTTTCAAATTCTAGCGATCTCGAGCCGGTTTCTCAAACTTACCTACCCCGCCTTTAACAGAAGGGTTGTATTCTCAAAAGATGTTGACATAAATAATCAAAATGGCAGAAGTCATTTGTGCAATTCTGCTTTTAAAAAGACAAAAACAAGAAATATGGAACTATTGGACAGTCTGTACTTCACACAAGTCGAGTTATATCCAGTCAAGACTGCAGTTTACTCCACAGAATACAAAATACTCCTGCAGTGATATTAAAACGGGCGCAGTGCAGTTTATAGCAGATATCTGACAGCAGCCATGAGGGGAAATCTGACAGGACTGCAACTCTCAAAATCCAAAGCATCTAAGAAGTAAAACATGATTGCGGAGTTTTAACGTCCTCAAAACACCGCAGATCAAGACGATTGTAAAATAAGTTGGGACGAACAAATTCAATCAAGTTTAAGAGCGCTTGCTTTAATATTACATTTCATCTTGACTGGAAATATAACTGAACTTTTGTGCAGAACAGACTGTCCAAATCTTCTCAGACATTCACGTCTCCATGGTTTCTAGTTTTTGTGCAGAATTGCACAAATTACTTTTTTTCTATTTATGTCAACATTTTTTGAGAATACAACCATTCATTAATTCAACGCAGACATGTCTATCTATCTATCTCTCCACCGACCGACCTACCTACCTACCTACCTATCTACCTACCTACCGACCGACCGACCGACCGACCGACCGACCTACCTACCTACATACCTACAGACCGACCGACCGACCTACCGACCGACCGACCTACCTACCGACCGACCGACCTACCGACCGATCTACCT
>NW_027262136.1:0-10000 GCF_902827115.2 Pseudochaenichthys georgianus | reverse complement strand
CCATAACCGACCCACTGAGAGGAGTTGGTCAGTACTTGTCCATGGACAAGTGAGTTTGGCAATGTCCTTGTCCGAATACATTCTTCACTTGTCCAGAATGGACAAAAATGTGGGGCCACTGGAATCTTCTTCTTCGCCATCGTATTTTACACTTTCCCACGTTTTTTACGACACCGCTAACGTAAGTGAGCGGTAAGCTTTTGCTGCATCACACATAGGGTTGGGTATCGTTTGGATTTTAACGATTCCGGTTCTGCTTTTCGATTCCGGTTATTTTTGTTTCTCGATTCCGGTTCTTTGAGAGGGTAAATAAGTCCCATGACAAACTGGGAGAAAAATATATTTATGAAAACATTAAGTAAAATCTGTATTCCTATAACTCGTCTCCCTCGTTCAGATTTATAATGTCGGGTTTTTTTAGTGTTCTTTTTCTGCTTTGCCAAACGCCACTGTGTCAAATGTCCTGTTAGAGTTGCCGTATGGAGTTGCCAAATATGGCGGACCATCTCGCACTGCAGATAGGGCAGGGGGGCAGATCGGGTAGTGACAATGGCAACAGACAGGAGACAGGAGAGGACTCTTTAAAGTAGAGACACTACATACTGATATACACCTGAACATCAGCAGGAGAGGACTCTTTAAAGTAGAGACACTACATACTGATGTACACCTGAACATCAGCAGGCGAGGACTCTTTAAAGTAGAGACACTACATACTGATATACACCTGAACATCAGCAGGAGAGGACTCTTTAAAGTAGAGACACTACATACTGATATTCACCTGAACATCAGCAGGAGAGGACTCTTTAAAGTAGAGACACTACATACTGATATACACCTGAACATCAGCAGGAGAGGACTCTTTAAAGTAGAGACACTACATACTGATATACACCTGAACATCAGCAAGAGAGGACTCTTTAAAGTAGAGACAGACACTACATACTGATATACACCTGAACATCAGCAGGAGAGGACTCTTTAAAGTAGAGACAGCTGTGAAACACATGGAACTGGAGATCAGAGTCAGATACTCTGATCTCTGTAACGCTCATGAAGTCAAAGTGTCCTCCTCTAAAGTCGCGAGGACACTTCTCTCGTGCTCTTTAATCATATTTTCAGGAGACGCTGGGTCACATGTCTGCTGCCAGAGCTCACAGCTGGACGTCAGTGACGGAGTTTCAACACCTCCACATCGCACGAGACTCAGAAAGATGTTTGTCATAGCAACTAGCCGATCACCAATAACCTTGGAGCGAGTGAACGATAAAGCAGTCGTGGAAAAAAGGAACACACAGAAATTACTTCTTTAAAGCAGTGCTGCCAAAGCTCTGGGTCTCTCTCTCGGTGTGTGTGTGTGTGTGTGTGTGTGTGTGTGTGTGTGTGTGTGTGTGTGTGTGTGTGTGTGTGTGTGTGTGTGTGTGTGTGTGTGTGTGTCTTCGTTTTAATCCCCATGAGGATTAAATGTCCTCAAAAAAGAAGGGGAAGGAAGAGCGAAGTATTCCCGAGTCGAATAAACATGTTAAACTTCAGAGTTGGAAGTGGGCTAAAATTAGAACGGGATTAAGTGGAAAATGTCAGAGTTATTCGGGTAAAGGTTAGGATTAGAAGGGTTGAATTCAGTTTCTAACAAAGTACGCGGCAGTGGTGTGTGCGTGTGCGTGTGCGTGTGTGAGCGACTCGAGACACAAGTCATTGAAACTCTCCTCACACCCTGCCTGCCTCCAGTTAGCAGCGGGGAGGGGGAGGGGAGGAAGTGTTGGAACGGCTCCATCTCTCCACAGAATACAAATCTCACTCAATCTTTATATACGACACGCACGACAATCCAGACACGTTACTTTGTGTATTTTAATCATTAAATGTCACGTTAATCTGCTTTTGATCAATTATCAATGCAGTAAACATGCTTCCGCTTTCCTTTCTGTTGCAGTCACGTTGTGTTCACGGACTGCAGGTCAGACTCGGAGAAAAGAGATTTCACTCAGACACATGTCATCAGGATCTGCACCAACGATGCTTCCCGTTATCTATTTGCATTGTTTGTCCTTCATCTCCATCGGTTACGGAAGTGTTGTTTATTTGTGTGTGTTGCAGGATTACATAAATACTACTCGTCTGATGTTCATGAAACTTGGGGGAAGGAAACTGCACGAGCGAAAGAAGAACCAGTTCAATGTTGCACGTGATCCCATCAGAGCCAGAATGGTTCGTCTAACATTTTGCGAAATAGTTCATCCAACATGTCCGCTGTGTTGCATGTATTTAGTTTCATCGTGAAAACACGACAAGACCATGTTCCGACACTGGTAAGGGGAATGTCCGAGGAGCATGTGAAAGCACCAGACACGAAAACAACAAATGTATTGCGTCTCAAAGCCTGAAATATCTTCTGCCTCTCATCCCAAACTACACACTGCTCACTAAAGGCCCGTCACACTGTCCCGAAGTGTCCACCCGATGGACACACGAATATGGAATTGTGAATTTCGCACGAAGATGGCCCCGAACCACACGAAGGCAACATTTACGTTACATTTAAGACGTACAACGGCAATTAAAGTAACACAAACAATTATGTTACAGTACTATGATACAGCACTGATATCTTCAGACTTTGTTCTTTACTTTCTCCGTCTTTATATGTAGAAAATATGACGTTTTCTCCGTCATGTTGTTGTTTCCATAGCAACAACAACTTCCTGTCAACTCGCCTTCAAAATAATATCCTTTTCAGTTTCACAGAACACAAATTGGGTTGTTTACATGATATGTTTACATGATTTTGTTATGCAATAAAACAACCCGATGGACACACGATAAAGGAAACGTTCAAATGCGGCTGTGATCGTAGCAACATCGGGCCGTTCGTGAGGGCATCTAAGCCTTCGTGTGACCGCCGGTGGAGTTTCTCAGGCTCCGGCAGCAACTTCGTGAGCGGAGGCAAAATCTTTGGCATGCCAACAAATTGCCGAAGGACCTCGAGAAGGTTCATTTTCGTGTTGAATTCGTGTGTCCATGTTGCCCTTCGTGAGGCCATCGTGAGGCATCGTGTTATCATCGGTGCCATCGGGTGTCAATTTCGGGACAGTGTGACAGGGCCTTAAATCACTGAATGTGGATTCATACGCCGCTGAAAATAGTCCTCAACTAACGCACTATACATCCTGCTGGTGTTTGATATATATTACACTGATCAGTTGCATGAACACATACATGTGTGTTTAGGACTTTAGGAAGCAGCAAAGCGTGGAGTTCATGGACGAACATCGAAATTCAGACCGTTTTAAGAGACTGACAGAAAATACAGAATATCACCCTCAGATCTGTTGTGGAGCTCTGCGCTCTTCAGTTGCCTTTCTAGTATTTTATTTCGTCAATAAATCCAACAAAGAAACCGAATCTAAAACAGATATTGTCTGTGTCTCAAAGCTTTTGGCAACATCATTTGAATCAATCCCAAACACACCTTTTACTTTAAACACATTACTACAGCACCAAATGTGGATTAATCCGCCACTGAAAATAGTCCCTAACAAATACAAAATACTCTGATTAAAAACGACTTTGAGCGGTTTTTTAAATATGAAAGCATATTATTGCCAGGTTGAAAATGTGCATCTTCAGCAGAACCCGGTATATAATATAATCCATATGCTGTATCATTATTATATTTCAAAGAGGGCGTATAAAATACATAATGTTATTCAAAATGATTTGTTATCTGCAAAATGTAATTAATCTCACTTCTGGTCAACGTCCACGAAGCGACTTCACTTCCGAAGGCGATACGATGGAAGTGGAGCGATGTCATCGCTCAATGTCTCAGGAGTGTGTGTACAAGTGTGTGTGTCTCAGGAGTGTGTGTACAAGTGTGTGTGTCTCTCAGGAGTGTGTGGAAAAGTGTGTGTGTCTCTCAGGAGTGTGTGGAAAAGTGTGTGTGTCTCTCAGGAGTGTGTGTGTGTGTGTGTGTGGTGTGTGTGTGTGTGTGTGTGTGTGTGTGTGTGTGTGTGTGTGTGTGTGTGTGTGTGTGTGTGTGTGTGTGTGTGTGTGTGTGTGTGTGTGTGTGTGTGTGTGTGTCTCTCTCTCAGGAGTGTGTGGAAAAGTGTGTGTGTCTCTCAGGTGTGTGTGTGTCTCAGGAGTGTATGGAAAAGTGTGTGTGTGTCTCTCAGGAGTGTGTGGAAAAGTGTGTGTGTCTCTCAGGAGTGTGTGTGTGTGTCTCAGAAGTGTGTGTATGTGTCTCTCAGGGAGTGTATGGAAAAGTGTGTGTGTCTTTCAGGAGTGTGTGTGTCTCTCAGGAGTGTGTGTGTGTCTCAGGAGTGTGTGTATGTGTGTGGATGTGTGTGTCCCTCAGGTGTGTGTCTCTCAGGGAGTGTGTGTAAAAGTGTGTGTGTCTCTCAGGAGTGTGTGTGTCTCAGGAACGTGTGTAAAAGTGTGTGTGTGTGCGTGTGCGTGTATCTCCCAGGTGTGTGGCTGTGTGTATCTCAGGTGTGTGTGTCTCTCATGTGTGTGTGTGCGTGTCTCTCAGGTGTGTGTGTATCTCAGGTGTGTGTGTATCTCAGGTGTGTGTGTAAAAGTGTGTGTGTCTCTCAGGTGTGTGTGTCTCTCATGTGTGTGTGTGTATCTCAGGTGTGTGTGTCTCTCGTGTGTGTGTGTGTGTGTGTGTGTGTGTGTGTGTGTGTGTCTCAGGTGTGTGTGTCTCTCAGGAGTGTGTGTATCTCAGGTGTGTGTGTCTCTCGTGTGTGTGTGTGTCTCAGGTGTGTGTGTCTCTCATGTGTGTGTGTGTGTGTGTGTGTGTGTGTGTGTGTGTGTCTCAGGTGTGTGTGTGTATCTCAGGTGTGTGTGTCTCTCATGTGTGTGTGTGTGTGTGTGTGTGTGTGTGTGTGTGTGTGTGTGTGTGTGTGTGTGTGTGTGTGTGTGTGTATCTCAGGTGTGTGTGTCTCTCATGTGTGTGTGTGTCTCTCAGGTCTCGCTCTATGCTTTTTACCCATGAATAAAAGAAAAGGTGGATGTGCCTCCTCACAATTGTGAGAGGAGGAAGCAGAGGATGATGAGGAGGAGGAAGGAGATGAGGAGGAGGAGGAGGAGGAGGAGGAGGAGGAGGAGATGAGGAGGAGGAATGCTTTTAGTCTGAACCTGAGGACCCAAATGTCAACACAGAAAACATTCAGCAATAAATGATGAAGCAGAAAAAGCAATCGATGTGTAAACACGAGCTCCTGATCCTCCCTTTGACCCAGAGAGCAGCGGCTTCCCAGCCCGACCGCACGCGCTCCCAAGCAGACTCTCTTTCACACACGATCCGCTCTGTATACAGCACGATGCAGCTCGGGGCGACGGACAGGCGGAGCAACACAAAGATATATTTGACTCTAAGGCTCCGATCAATCAGGGGTGACCTTAGCGATGATCGATGACCTTCAGTCAGCCTGTTTGTTCCCGACTTCACGAGTAAATCATCAAAAACAGAGAGGACTCTTTAAAGTAGAGACACTACATACTGATATACACCTGAACATCAGCAGGAGAGGACTCTTTAAAGTAGAGACGCTACATACTGATATACACCTGAACATCAGCAGGAGAGGACTCTTTAAAGTAGAGACGCTACATACTGATATACACCTGAACATCAGCAGGAGAGGACTCTTTAAAGTAGAGACACTACACACTGATATACACCTGAACATCAGCAGGAGAGGACTCTTTAAAGTAGAGACACTACATACTGATATACACCTGAACATCAGCAGGAGAGGACTCTTTAAAGTAGAGACGCTACATACTGATATACACCTGAACATCAGCAGGAGAGGACTCTTTAAAGTAGAGACACTACATACTGATATACACCTGAACATCAGCAGGAGAGGACTCTTTAAAGTAGAGACACTACATACTGATATACACCTGAACATCAGCAGGAGAGGACTCTTTAAAGTAGAGACACTACATACTGATATACACCTGAACATTAGCAGGAGAGGACTCTTTAAAGTAGAGACACTACATACTGATATAAACCTGAACATCAGCAGGAGAGGACTCTTTAAAGTAGAGACACTACATACTGATATACACCTGAACATTAGCAGGAGAGGACTCTTTAAAGTAGAGACACTACATACTGATATACACCTGAACATCAGCAGGAGAGGACTCTTTAAAGTAGAGACAATACATACTGATATACACCTGAACATCAGCAGGAGAGGACTCTTTAAAGTAGAGACACTACATACTGATATACACCTGAACATCAGCAGGAGAGGACTCTTTAAAGTAGAGACGCTACATACTGATATACACCTGAACATCAGCAGGAGAGGACTCTTTAAAGTAGAGACACTACATACTGATATACACCTGAACATCAGCAGGAGAGGACTCTTTAAAGTAGAGACACTACACACTGATATACACCTGAACATCAGCAGGAGAGGACTCTTTAAAGTAGAGACACTACATACTGATATACACCTGAACATCAGCAGGAGAGGACTCTTTAAAGTAGAGACGCTACATACTGATATACACCTGAACATCAGCAGGAGAGGACTCTTTAAAGTAGAGACACTACACACTGATATACACCTGAACATCAGCAGGAGAGGACTCTTTAAAGTAGAGACACTACACACTGATATACACCTGAACATCAGCAGGAGAGGACTCTTTAAAGTAGAGACACTACACACTGATATACACCTGAACATCAGCAGGAGAGGACTCTTTAAAGTAGAGACACTACATACTGATATACACCTGAACATCAGCAGGAGAGGACTCTTTAAAGTAGAGACACTACATACTGATATACACCTGAACATCAGCAGGAGAGGACTCTTTAAAGTAGAGACAATACATACTGATATACACCTGAACATCAGCAGGAGAGGACTCTTTAAAGTAGAGACACTACATACTGATATACACCTGAACATCAGCAGGAGAGGACTCTTTAAAGTAGAGACACTACATACTGATATACACCTGAACATTAGCAGGAGAGGACTCTTTAAAGTAGAGACACTACATACTGATATAAACATGAACATCAGCAGGAGAGGACTCTTTAAAGTAGAGACACTACATACTGATATACACCTGAACATTAGCAGGAGAGGACTCTTTAAAGTAGAGACACTACATACTGATATACACCTGAACATCAGCAGGAGAGGACTCTTTAAAGTAGAGACAATACATACTGATATACACCTGAACATCAGCAGGAGAGGACTCTTTAAAGTAGAGACACTACATACTGATATACACCTGAACATCAGCAGGAGAGGACTCTTTAAAGTAGAGACACTACATACTGATATACACCTGAACATCAGCAGGAGAGGACTCTTTAAAGTAGAGACACTACATACTGATATACACCTGAACATCAGCAGGAGAGGACTCTTTAAAGTAGAGACACTACATACTGATATACACCTGAACATCAGCAGGAGAGGACTCTTTAAAGTAGAGACACTACATACTGATATACACCTGAACATCAGCAGGAGAGGACTCTTTAAAGTAGAGACACTACATACTGATATACACCTGAACATCAGCAGGAGAGGACTCTTTAAAGTAGAGACACTACATACTGATATACACCTGAACATCAGCAGGAGAGGACTCTTTAAAGTAGAGACACTACATACTGATATACACCTGAACATTAGCAGGAGAGGACTCTTTAAAGTAGAGACACTACATACTGATATAAACCTGAACATCAGCAGGAGAGGACTCTTTAAAGTAGAGACACTACATACTGATATACACCTGAACATTAGCAGGAGAGGACTCTTTAAAGTAGAGACACTACATACTGATATACACCTGAACATCAGCAGGAGAGGACTCTTTAAAGTAGAGACAATACATACTGATATACACCTGAACATCAGCAGGAGAGGACTCTTTAAAGTAGAGACACTACATACTGATATACACCTGAACATCAGCAGGAGAGGACTCTTTAAAGTAGAGACACTACATACTGATATACACCTGAACATCAGCAGGAGAGGACTCTTTAAAGTAGAGACACTACATACTGATATACACCTGAACATCAGCAGGAGAGGACTCTTTAAAGTAGAGACACTACATACTGATATACACCTGAACATCAGCAGGAGAGGACTCTTTAAAGTAGAGACACTACATACTGATATACACCTGAACATCAGCAGGAGAGGACTCTTTAAAGTAGAGACACTACATACTGATATACACCTGAACATCAGCAGGAGAGGACTCTTTAAAGTAGAGACACTACATACTGATATACACCTGAACATCAGCAGGAGAGGACTCTTTAAAGTAGAGACACTACATACTGATATACACCTGGACATCCTATAACGTCTCTGCAGCACATTGGCTTCATGCTCTATTTTGGACTGAATTGGATCGTCTCTATTATATAAAACTAAATTATATTCTAACGCTCAGAGAAGGGACTGCCTGCAGGAAATCAATCTCAAATACACAGCAAAAAGCAACAGGAAGGTCATTAAAAATCCCTGCTTCCTGTCAACAGCTGATCAGTTTGAGTCCGTCCTGCCTCTCTCTCTCACTTAAACACAAGAGGCACACATCACCACGTGTGGATCAATAACACGGCTTCAATCCGACTCAAACTACTCTCCTCAGAGTCGTGATTCTGCAGGAAGGCATCTCCTCTGAATTCATCTCGCATCACGCTTCAAAACTGTTCGACCGTACATTTGTGAAAAGCTCTTTGTCGGAGCGAGGCCTCTTTCCCCCCGTGACACAAATCAATCCATCAATCAATCTCCCCTCGCGGCCAAGGCTTTGGAGCGGAGCCGATACACTGAAGCCAGGCTGCAGCCAATCACGGACAGCCTTTATATCGATCCACCAGTGGCGAACCGTGTCCATCACAACTGGACCTTCTGTACACACACACACACACACACACACACACACACACACACACACACACACACACACACACACACACACACACACACACACACACACACACACACACACACACACACACACACACACACACACACACACACACACACACACACACACACACACACACACACACACACACACACACACACGGCTTTATAATGTCCGTCTTTTCACTGAATTGTCGTCTTTAAAGGGTACTCACAACGATTCCGCAACAACTTCCTCTTCACCTGTTGCACTTGTCATTTCAACGTTAAAAACAATAAAACGGCATGAATTGCTTCGTCGTATTCATCTAGATCCTCTGTCTCTCTCCAGTTAACTAGCGGGCCTTCTAGAACACCCTGGAACCGAGGGGAACTCTGAAAGAACACGCCCATTGGCTACAAACCAATATCTGATTGGTTGATCAAACTGTCAGTCAAAACGTGCGCTCTCATTCAGTGCCACGGCCAGGGCCTCCGATCAAGGATGCAGAATACCTGGTTGAAGGATATTCTCCCCAGAGACCCAGAACGAGATCTGATTGGTTGCTTTCTTTTCTACTGAAATGCGTAGTGCAAGGACCGAGAAGGACAAACAAATCAACGTAACACTGTGATATTACAGATCAACAACAAGGATACGATTCTCATTTATTCATTTTATTACATTTTATTTATATAATTAAATAGAATTTTTGTTTGTTTTATCTGAGTGTTCCAGGGTATTCTCTGAATACCTTGAAGGCCCTGACGGTTCGCCACTCCTATCCACAATAGAGAGGTGCAGGAATGAGTGGTAAAAAACCCTGGAATGAGTCAGCATTTCAAAAGATAAGCCGCCTTTAGTGTGTCTCTATGACCTTTAGCTTAGCTTAGCGATGGTGACGTGAAGTCATGTGACCTGGCTGTACTTCCTCAAAAGAGTGGTGCAGGAATGAGCGCTTAAAAACCCTGGAATGAGTCAACAGATTTTCATGTTTTGTAATACGACATTAGCGGCCGTTAGCATGTGTAAATGAGACGACTGAACGTCATCACGCACAACATTAGCC
>NW_027262135.1:0-42389 GCF_902827115.2 Pseudochaenichthys georgianus | reverse complement strand
AGAGCCAAAGGCTGCTGTTTTGGTTTTCTGATTCAACGTCAGTGACGAGAGTCAGACATTCTGAACGCTGATTGGCTTTTTGCGAGACAGCATCACGCAAATGTGTTGCTCGAGTTGAAACATTTTAACTCTCGCCAATGGCGCGCCAATTGCGCCATTCGCGCAACTGCAGTCTATCCACGGCTTTGCATTTACTTTACATGTAATCGTGACACACGAAAAAATCGCATCGCGTTTTGTGTGAATGTACCTTTAGAGCTCAATTGTGATTCCTGCTCAGATCCATTTATCTTTTTAGGCTTTGTCGTCTTCTTTTTCTTACCTTTCTGTTTATTTCTGTGTGAATGCAGGAGGGTAACGGAAAAACACGTTCTTGTATGTGTACAAGAAGAGTGCTTCCTGCTTTCTTACAGTGCAGACGCGTTTCTGCTTGCTCTTGCCTCTGCTTACTTATTTATGCTGATTTTCCTATTTTTCTTTTCTGAAAACTTCGAGCAGCAGCTCCCGGACATTAATTTATCACTGGGACAGTTATTCTTCGTAAATAGATGGAGGGTTTCAGCCATATTTCAATATTTTTACGACGACCTCAGTCTTACAGTAGCGTGGCCTTGCAACAGCTAAAGCCTGGTACTGCATGCTATTTAGCAGAGGTGGGACCAAGTCATTGTTTTGCAAGTCCGTGCCAAGTCTCAAGTCTTTGCGCTCAAGTCCGAGTCAAGTCTCAAGTCAGGATGGGCAAGTTCAAGTCAAGTCCTAAACTTTGATAAAACGAGTCTTAAACAAGTCATTGTGTGCTTTTCACCAAATGTAATGACATCGAATAACAGATATAATACTTAATAATCAAACTGCTCTTTATTAGTCACATTAATAATCCATTTTCTCTCTGCTGGTAAAGTAACATGTTTTTCTTCTATTTGAAGAGCGATCAGTAAGGTAAGGCTACCTTGACGGTTTGATTCAGAAGGAGTTTAATGTATAAGATCCCTGATGTTGAGGTGACCAGAATGTTTATTTCCACTGTGTACAACATGTTATAAGGGACCCACAATCTATCTTTATGCAAGGGATAATGTGCAGCGAGGCGGTCTCTATGGGGAAAAGAACACCTGAATCTACATCCCTCTGCAGGCGGTACTTTAACTATATTTTGATGCTAATACTTTTGTACTTTTACTTGAGTAACATTTTGAATTCAGGTATTGTACACTCAGGTACTTTTACTCAAGTACAAGTTCTGAACCACCTCTGACAATAAATCCTTAGTGGTTACCAAAAAAAAACCTGCTCTGAAGGTTATTTTCATTTGACAAATCCTGCACTCAGCTTCGCTTTCTCCAATATCATTGAAATGTAGCCAGATGCTGCTTATTTTTTCGGTTTTCGCTAAATTCTTGACATTTTCCTGTCTCTCTGTAGCTGGCCTGTACCACTACACCTGCTGTCTGCCCCCCACCCTTCTTTCACATAATGGTATGATCCTAGTGTGTCCTCGCATATGATTGGCCACATGGTGGCTCAGCAAAATAAAATCCCGCCCCTGCCTGCATGGATTCACAGCAAGAGTAGGAGCGGCTGCAGATTCTGCTCCCCCCGACTGGAGTCTCCTCCTCTATGGGATTAGTTTTGTATCATAAAGATAAAGCAACACTTTCTCAGAATAAAGCAAAACTATGAGTTTAAAAGAAAAAAAAACTGAGTCAAGCAAAATAAAATACATTTCAAAAATAAAAATAAAAGTTGCAAACAAATCATTTGTGTAATCATGTAAACTATAAGTATTTTTTCTTTGTTTTAACATATATATTTTTGTTTGCAGTTCTTGTTTCTTCTTTCTCAATGATCAGACTTTTGCTCTCGCTACAGCTTTCTCATTTGCGCTCCTTCACTTTTTGTTTGAGATTCTGACACAAACCTCCCAGGTGGGCGGGACTTTCAGGGGTGCGTCCCCATTGGCTACTCAGTTTTTGAGTTACAGCCCAGTGCAGCTGCGGTGCGGTAGCTGAGCGTGGATAGAACACCCGCAGAAGAACCAGCATTTCAATTATTATAATACTACAATTGAAAATATATGTAAGTATTGATCATTTGTGTTGTTTGTGCTGTACTATACGGTCTGTTTCTTTATTTTTTTCATTTCATTTCAAACCTTTATTTATACAGATAAATCCCATTGAGATCATTGATCTCTTTTTCAAGGGAGACTCAAGTAGTTCACATGAAACATAAAAACATAAATAGAACAACAAAAGGACATCATTTACATAATTATCCACATAAACAGGTACCAACAGCTTCCGATTGAGTAGCATCCAACCGAGCTTTAAAAACATTTAGTGGCACCAGATTGTTCAGTTTCCATTTAATTTGCAGACTATTCCAAGACAGAGGAGCTGCGCATCTAAAAGCTTTCTTCCCTAAGACAGTCCTAGCAGTTGGCACATTTAATAAAACCACAGCATTCGATCTCAGGCATTAGCCACTTACAATTTTCCGTGAGATCAGGGAGCAGATATAAGATGGAAGTTTCCCTAACATGGCTTTGTATATAAAAATGTACCAGTGACTGAGCCTCCGTACAGATAGTGAAAGCAAACCAGCCCTTGCATACAGGGTACAGTGATGGGTTAATGCTTTACAGTTTGTCACACATCTCAGTGCACTGTGATACGCAGCATCTAACTTGACCAGGCAATTGGCAGGTGCATTCATATAGACCAGATCCCCATAGTCCAGCACAGGTAAAAAGGTCATTGACATGAAGATGAAGTTTAAAAGTGAGAGAATCATCAAGCCAGATACCAAGGTATTTGTAACAGGTAACCACTTCAAGTTTTATTCCTTGCGTAGTTACAATATCTAAAACAGGCTCTGGTGTCTTTTTAGCTTTAGAAAAGAGCATTACCTTGGTTTTCTCAACATTTAAAAGAAGCTTTAGTTCAGAGAGCTGAGTCTGAATAATGTTAGAAACAGCCTGTAATTTAACACCAGCCTCCTTAATGGAGGGACCTGCACAGTACATCACGGTATCATCCGCATAAAAAATCTAAAGTAGCTTCATCCACATTTTCACCTAAACTGTTAATGTAGATGAAGAATAAAAGTGGACCAAAAACAGAACCTTGGGGAACACCATTTGCAATGTTCAACCACTCAGAAGACAGCCCATCAAAATGAACACATTGGGACCTTTCAGAGAGGTAGTTTATAAACCACCCTACTGCATGGCTGGACATGCCTATACTGGCTTGCCTCTGCTTTAAATGTGATGATCGACGGTGTCAAATGCTTTTGAAAGGTCAATAAATAGACCCGCACAACTCTGCTTTTTATCTAAAATACTCGCCACATCATTCACCACTTTCATTGTGGCAGTGATTGTGCTATGTTGCTTTCTGAAGCCTGACTGATGTTTAGACAGGATGTCTTTGTACATAAAAACACCTTTACCTGTTCACTCACTAAGTATTCAAGAACCTTAGCCAGAACTGACAACTTAGAGATTGGCCTATAGTTATTTAATAAGGTGGCCTCCCCTCCTTTTAGCAAAGGCAGGACATACGCTGACTTCCACAATTTTGGAATTGTGTTTGAGCTGAGGGAGAGGTTAAAAAGAGTAGTGAGAGGTGGAGCAATAAAATCTGCAGCTATCTTTAAAAAGAAAGGTTCTACGTTGTCCGGGCTAGCCGGTTTCTTAGGATCTAACTTGGTTAAAGCTTCACGAACAACATCAACAGTAAAAGGGGTAAACCTAAAAGGGTTTTTATTTAAGGCAATGTCAGAGGCCAAAATAGATTTGTTTAGCCATGTTTCTGATAAAACAATGACGTCAGCGTCAGTCGAGCTCGCCCCGATACGGACAACATCTAGTTTACCTAACAGACTGCGCACATTCAAGTGGTTGAAACCCAACCCAGACCTAGCTTTAAAATCAGCAGGAGTAGCGATCTGACAACTACTACTGGGCGGACCAGGGTTAGGTTGTACATTTCCTGACAGTAATAACAACAGAAAAAACAGGCATATTTTCCTCTGAAACGACACACATACATTGTCATCTAATTTAGAAACACCGGAAAAGTCTGCGAGAGTGTGATTTGAGCTTAAGAAGCAGTCCTGAAGAACCATCATCGCAGGAAAACAAAAAAGATAAACATATTTTGTCGAGCAGATTGTCTGTGACAAGGCAACCGGTAATTGTTTGAGCAACACATCCGAACCTTTGCAGGGGATGCCCACTGCTACTACTCATAGTCCAAAACAGTTAACAGGCACAGCAGAATCCCGATATGGGCAATTTTCCCAGACCAGCACACAGTATCCGCGATGTTCCTGGAGCAAAATCAGCACAGCAGCAAAGGACAGGTGAAAACAGCAGCGTGGAAGCGCTCCGGTCCCTCCGTGGTATCCCCGGGGTGAAAGCAGGCCTCTGCAACAGCAGAACCAGGACAGGTGGAAAGCAGGCCCCAGCGGTGGTAAAATCCTCCTCCGCACAGCAGCACACGCCCGGTGGAAGCAGGCCAAGCCCGAAGCGTGGATCCACTCCGTCTCTCCGCGACGACTCCGGGGTAAAAACCTCTCCAGTACAGCCGTATTCTACAGGTGGGAGCAGGCCTCCGTAGATCGTAGATTGTAGATCGCAGATCGCAGGCAGCAACAGGTGGAGCCGCTTCGTCTCTTCGCGACGAGCAGGCCTCCGTAAATCGCAGATCGCATGCAGCAACAGGTGGAGCCGCTCCGTCTCTTCGCGACGTCTCCGGAGGAAAAACACCTCAGTACAGCCGTACTCGACAGGTGGGAGTAGGCCTACGCAGATCGCAGACAACTAAAACTACTACTTGTATACGCAGGGATGGCTAAACGTGTGTAAGCAGGAGAGCTGGATGCTAACAGATGCTAGATGTGTTAAGTGAGAAGTAAAGAAAAGCTGTGCTATGAAAGTTAGCTTTTGCTAACTTTAGATCCATAACAATGCAAGCTAAGTAGCCTAATAGCAGGGACAGTTAGCTACAAAGCGAGCAGTGAGTGAGCGTTCAGACACTGGCGCACACACTCAAACTGACTCGTGTGCCTGACTCTACCAACAGGCTTTCATGATTCTGTTTAGATATGCAAGTATAAGCCATGATAGCTTATTTTATTAACACGCTAATTTGATATGAAAATCAATGGAGGCTGAGTTAACTTTGTAGGAAAACCTACCGTCTGCCTATGACTGCCCCGGAGCTGTGTTTTATTTGTTAACTTCATATTTTTAATTTCCTAAAACATTTATTTTCCTCTCATATTAACAGTGTGGATCATAGAGACAGCGTGGCATCCAGAGGTCTTATCCCGTTTTCCCACTTCCTCTGAGGGGACAGCATTAGATCCACTGAGGGGGCATGAAGAAAGACCTGCACCAGCTTCATCCACGCTGGGCGTTGCTGTTACTTATCACTGGCTCAGTGTCATTTCATTTGACCAAATGTCTTTACATATACATTTAATAGATATTATTATCCACCTTTTTGTTTTATGTCCTTTTATTTAAAACAATCTTTGAGACTTCATCTTCTGGTTCAAATTTCAATAAATGTAATTTGTATAATCACTCTATTGTCTTTATTCTACATGAAAATGTTAGAGATTACATTCAAATCTGTTGATTATTCAGATCTTCCTCAGGCTTGGAATAGTATGTAGAGTTTTTAATGCTAAATGTATATCATTTTCTCACAGGATATAGAATGAGACAACACAGTTTGTATCCATTGTGTTTGAATACTTCAGCACTTCAGACCAACATAGTAAGATGTGAGCATGTTCCTAATTGTGTTGGTATGCAGCCTAGGTCAGGTCTGTTCCATAAAGCAAATCTGCCACTTTTATATTGTAGAATTTGTAAAATGAAAGCAGTCTTTAATTGTTTGTCCTAAACATAGCAATATATGCTTTTGAAATGTAACATGTTTTTGAAAACATGTTACATTTCACTTTTAGCTTGAAAATACATAGATGTCTTTTTTTTATCTATAAAATAAATACATAGACAGACAGACACTTTATCAATCCCAAATTGGGAAATTAATTAACAGCAGCAGTGTGTTCAGGTATTACAATATTTAAAGTTGGAATAAAGTATAAACTACACAACACAAGTATAATGCACAGCAATCCATAAGAGAAGTCCGATATGTTCATGAAAACTCCTCAGGAGACACCAACACTAACGTGGCCGAGTGGACTCCGGAGTTTGCTGCATGAGTCAGAGTATGATCTGTGGTGTAGTGGGCTGTCACTCAAAAACTGAGTAGTCAATGAGGACACACCCCTGAAAGTCCTGCCCACCTGGGATGTTTGTGTCAAAATCTCAAACAAAAAATGAGGGAGCGCAAACGAGAAGAGCTGCAGCGAGAGCAAAAGTCTGATCATTGAGAAAGAAGAAACGAGAACTGCAAACAAAAACAATGTTAATGTTAAAACAAATAAAACATACTTATAGTTTACATGATTACACAAATGATTTGTTTGCAATTTATAGTTTTATTTTTAAAATGTATTTTATTTTGCTTGACTCAGTTTTTTTTCCAAGTCCAAGTCAAGTCCTGAGTCATTGGTGGTCAAGTCCAAGTCGAGTCGCAAGTGTTTTGTGATTTTGTCAAGTCGGGTCCAAAGTCATCAAATTGGTGACTCGAGTCTGACTAGGTCCCGCCGCCTACTCTCCTGCCGGGGGTCCTGCCAACTCTTAGTCCTGTGCCGTTGGAGGCCCACCGACTACTCTCCTGTCGGGGGTCCTGCCAACCCTTTGTCCTGTCCCGTTGGGGGTCCCGCCGTCTACTCTCCTGCCGGGGGTCCTGCCAACCCTTTGTCCTGTCCCGTTGGGGGTCCCGCCGACTACTCTCCTGCCGGGGGTCCTGCCAACCCTTTGTCCTGTGCCGTTGGAGGCCCCGCCGACTGCTCTCCTGCCGGGGGTCCTGCCAACCCTTTGTCCTGTCCCGTTGGGGGTCCCGCCGACTACTCTCCTGCCGGGGGTCCTGCCAACCCTTTGTCCTGTCCCGTTGGGGGTCCCGCCGTCTACTCTCCTGCCGGGGGTCCTGCCAGCTCCTTGTCCTGTCTCGTTGGAGGTCCCGCCGACTACTCTCCTGCCGGGGGTCCTGCCAACTCTTAGTCCTGTGCCGTTGGAGGCCCCGCCGACTACTCTCCTGCCGGGGGTCCTGCCAACCCTTTGTCCTGTCCCGTTGGGGGTCCCGCCGTCTGCTCTCCTGCCGGGGGTCCTGCCAACCCTTTGTCCTGTGCTGTTGGAAGCCCCGCCGACTGCTCTCCTGCCGGGGGTCCTGCCAATCCCGTGTCCTGGTCCTCTTCCGTGGGGGATCCTGCCGAGGCCTGTCCCACCAGCTCCGACACCGGGTCCTGCCCGGCCTCCGGCACTGTCCCGTCAGCGCCTTCCTGCCCGACCTGCGGAGCTGTCTGGTCTTCGCCCTCGAGCCCGGCCCCCTGAGTGCAGCGGTCCTCGCCCTCGGGCCCGGCCCCCTGACTCTTCCTGCCGCTGCCTTCGCCCCTCCATGGTCCCCACCTTGGACTCTGTCTTGCCCCCGGGCCGTCCGCCCGAGTCCCCCTTTTTGGACTCCGCCTTACCCCCGGGCCGTCCGCCCGAGACCCCTTCCTGGTCCTCTGCCTTGCCCCCGGGCCGTCCGCCCGAATCCCCCTTTTTGGACTCTGCCTTACCCCCGGGCCGTCCGCCCGAGACCCCTTCCTGGTCCTCTGCCTTGCCCCCGGGCCGTCCGCCCGAGACCCCTTCCTGGTCCTCTGCCTTGCCCCTGGGCGGTCAGTTCAGTCCCGTCCTCCTGACCCCCTCCTCCCACCCTGGTGGCATATCAAGATGCTGATTAGACAGCATGATTATTGCACAGGTGTGCCTTAGGCTGGCCACAATAAAAGGCCACTCTAAAATGTTCAGTTTTATCACACAGCACAATGCCACAGATGTTGCAAGTTTTGAGGGAGCGTGCAATTGGCATGCTGACAGCAGGAATGTCCACCAGAGCTGTTGCACATTAATTAAATGTTCATTTCTCTACCATAAGCCGTCTCCAAAGGCGTTTCAGAGAATTTGGCAGTACATCCAACCGGCCTCACAACCGCAGACCACGTGTAACCACACCAGCCCAGGACCTCCACATCCAGCATGTTCACCTCCAAGATCGTCTGAGACCTGCCACTCGGACAGCTTCTGCAACAATCGGTTTGCATAACCAAATAATTTCTGCACAAACTGTCATAAACCGTCTCAGGGAAGCTCATCTGCATGCTCGTCATCCTCATCGGGGTCTCGAACTGACTCCGGTTCGTTGTCGTAACCGACTTGAGTGGGCAAATGCTCACATTCGATGGCGTCTGGCACGTTGGAGAGGTGTTCTCTTCACGGATGAATCCCGGTTTTCACTGTTCAGGGCAGATGGCAGACAGCGTGTGTGGCGTCGTGTGGGTGAGCGGTTTTCTGATGTCAATGTTGTGAATCGAGTGGCCCATGGTGGTGGTGGGGTTATGTTATGGGCAGGCTTATGTTATGGACGACGAACACAGGTGCATTTTATTGATGACATTGTGAATGCACAGAGATACCGTGACGAGATCCTGAGGCCCATTGTTGTGCCATTCATCCACGACCATCACCTCATGTTGCAGTATGATAATGCACGGCCCCATGTTGCAAGGATCTGTACACAATTCCTGGAGGCTGAAAACATCCCAGTTCTTGCATGGCCAGCATACTCACCGGACATGTCACCCATTGAGCATGTTTGGGATGCTCTGGATCGGCGTATACGACAGCGTGTTCCAGTTCCTGCCAATATCCAACAACTTCGCACAGCCATTGAAGAGGAGTGGACCAACATTCCACAGGCCAGAATCAACAACCTGATCAACTCTATGCGAAGGAGATGTGTTGCACTGCGTGAGGCAAATGGTGGTCACACCAGATACGGACTGGTTTTCAGACCCCCCCAATAAAGCAAAACTGCACGTTTCAGAGTGGCCTTTTATTGTGGCCAGCCTAAGGCACACCTGTGCAAAAATCATGCTGTCTAATCAGCATCTTGATATGCCACACCTGTGAGGTGGGATGGATTATCTCGGCAAAGGAGAAGTGCTCACTATCACAGATTTTTTCAGATTTGTGAACAATATTTGAGAGAAATGGTTATTTTGTGTATATAGAACATGTTTTAGATCTTTGAGTTCATCTCATGGAAAATGGGAGCAAAAACAAAAGTGTTGCATTTATATTTTTGTTCAGTGTAAATAAACTTGCCTTGCCTTACAAATCCCTGGCTCAGAAAGCTTATTCTAAGTCTATCAACAAGTATAGCTGAGTTGGTTAGGAATGTTAGCTATTGGTTCCATCTTGAACCAAAGAGTAATTAAAATGTCGATGCTGGATGAAAAGTCAGAGGTAGTAAGTTTTTACTAAAAGAAAAATATGTCATCAAAATATGTTCATCATTTTTGGAAAGTGGAGTTTGATGGCAATCCATCCATCGTTTTTAACACTAGAACCGCCAACGGGTACATTTTACCCGTAGCAGTTTTTTGATTGTATTTAACTTTTTTTCAATAACATATTAAAGTCTCCCAGTCCGTGACTTTTCCTGAAAGTGTGTTATGTAGCACCCTCTGTTGTTAATAATTGTCAATATGAAGTCAGATTGAAAAAATCGCCAAAAAAAAAGCCATTTATACCTATATCCGCCAGCGGGTAATATTTACCTAATAGAAAATGCAGCGTAAACATGACGTGTTGCTATAGCAACGCCTTTTGTCTACTGCGGTCCTTATCAGAGAGAGAGATTGAGAGATAGATAGATAGATAGATAGATAGATATATTGATAGATGGATAGAGAGATAGACAGACAGATAGATAGTTATAGATGGTGTAATATCTTGGAGAATACAAGATCTTGGATGACTGAGCTCACGTTGAGGATGTAATGCATGCAGGTTACGTGCCAGTTGAATAAAGATGGACACTCGGAATGAGAGAAGTAGTCCGCGTCGTCTGTTTATGTAGACAATTATATGTCCATAGAATAGAACATTACAGATGGATCGATAGATAGAGAGATTTGTACCTAAACAAAACACAAGTCTAACACCAAGCGTTTAATTCAGCACTGGTAGCGATATTTTATACTTCATGCTATCTGCACAAACTATGTCATATGAAAAGCTGAGAGTCCACAGATTATATTGGTATAAGTTTCATCCCTGTGTGATTAAAACTCACTGTTCTGTATGATAAATAAAAGAACATTGTACCTTGAAAATCAATAGCGGGTACATTTTACCCGTTGGCGGTTTTAGGTATACAGCGACCTCTGGCGGTTCTAGTGTTAAAGGTATTTTAGTGTATATTAAAGTGGTCGACTGACTGACCGACTACATTGCCATCATATTATATTATATTAATTCTCCAATATTAAATTTGCCAATGTTTTTACATGTGTGTTTACGGATACAGCATAAACAGTTGCAGCATATCTTAAGTTAATCCTATGTGAAGGACACCAACTGTTTATGGTGTATCTTACCACAGTGTCCAGTCCCAACAGAATGAGCATAATGAAGAAGCAGGCGGCCCACAGCTGAGGCACGGGCATCATGGCAACAGCCTGAGGAAAAGCGACGAATGCTAGCCCCGGGCCTGCAAGGACAGAAGAGACATTTGAATTGTTGTGAGGGTACTTTTGATTCTGAGAGATATGGTAGAGATGGTAGCTTTGCACTTGAAAATCGTACCTGATGTGACGACCTTTTCGATGGGAATGCCCTGTTTTTCGGCCATGAATCCGAGACATGAGAAGACTGCAAACCCGGAAGCTAAGCTGGTGCAACTATTGAGCACACATAACCACACACTGTCCCTGCATACACAAACACAAAGCACAGCATGCAGAGCAGAACTCAGTGGGAAAATGTACTGACAGTAATAGACTTTATGTTGTTGGGCGGACAATCCGTCCTTAGGTAGTTTTGATGTTCTTATTGCCCCTAGATGTATCTATATCTTAAGGTAGTTCTAGTTTTCATCTTTGAAATTTACAAAAGAAAGCAAAGCTACACTTCATCCCCTATTTCGTAGTATTGTTTGAATGTAGTCATACATTATTATATAACCCAGTACGTGGCAGATACTCAAAGAAAATAAAACCCAATCAACAAAAGCTTCCAATATATTAATGGAGCTACTGATCACATGACTAACCTGTAACAGTTGTTTGTGACTTTGTTGTAACTGCTCATTGTGATATGGGTTCCTGATGCAACGCCATAGGAGAAGAGGACCTGGGCACAAGCCTCCATCCACACCTCATGAAGAAAGATTTAAAAAACACGTATTTAGGTTATCAGCGTTATATCAGTCACAGGAGGATCTTGTTTCATCTATCTGTGTATTCAATTCAGGTAGGTGTGAAACTGTGCAGGGTCTACCTGAAGGTCTACCAGGCGAGAAGGATCTGGATACAGGTAGTAGACCACACCCTGCCAGGCCCCCGGCAACGTCAACCCCCTGACCAGCAAGATGGCCAGCATCACATAGGGGAACACAGCCGTGAAATACACCACCTGAGATGAATAAAAAAAATCCTCTATGTTTATTATGTTACCTGTTTGTAGAGGTCTACTTAATATGTTATACTGCACATGAACAATACAACAACATGCACAATGGTAGATAGCTCATTTGAATTAAGAGGAATCAATTGTACAGCTGCCAGGAGATGCACATCCTGCACTTGGTAGGATACCTGCAGAAAGGTTGTAACGGGTAAAAAATACATTTATATAAATCCAAGGGCACAAACACAGATAGAAAAAATTCATGTCATTGGAGTTCATATTTTAGAGGATAGTGGACAATGTCTTTAATCCCAATCAAACTTGGAATGTGTACGTTTTCTTTGCAAAACTACAGGTGGCATTTGCCACCCCCAGTAGGTGAAACTAGGCTACTAGCTACAGTACAGATGGAACTAGATGAGCTGTTAACTCTCGCTCTGAATTTTTTTTTTTTAAACTCTCGCTCTGACTCAGACAGGTTGAAAGAGACGAGACACACATTTTTCCCACCCGCATTCCACGAAGACCCGCCCTACTGTGCCTCTGATTCGCAGATTGTTTGGGGGGAAAAAACGCTGACGGGATGCTGAATGTGATTGGACCAATGCGTTGACAGACACACACAGACAGTGGAACAGGACATGCAGAGCGCTGTTTGCAGTCTATGGACATAGTGGATCATTTTGACTCGTTGCGTTGTGGCGATGTCTCGCAGATAACACAGATAATACATATGAAAAGTATAATTTGCTCAGAGTCCGGAGACAGTTGTGGTTCGGTCCGGATCCGGACCGGAGTCCGGACATTGAGGATGCCTGGTCTTAGCCTATAGCAGCAAAACTAACGTGTCTGCGTACTAGGGGTGTTGAAAATAATCGTTTCTACGATGCATTGCGATGCGGACGTGGACGATTCGGTCTCGATGCAGTGACGGAAGATAATCGGTTATAGAGTAGTAACGTTGCTTCCTGATTTTCCGGCCGCGGCTTTACTATAACGTTTTTTCTGTCACTTTAATATCAAATCGGTCGGTGACGCAGAGATCAGGGAACATACGTGACAGCGGCACAGCAACACCGAACACGGAGCAGTCTGCTTTATCCACCAACACAAGAACACCAGTCCAGAACCCACAGCAGAAGGACCCGCTCTGAATCACTCCGTGTTGCTGCGGCTCAGAGACACAGACAGGGATTTATGTTTTTCAAAAATAATCGCGTTACAATCATGTCAGGTTTTTGGTGGATTTAATTAAGTCTTGGATTGCAGAGTATGAATGTCCTCTAGCAATTTTCAGATGATATATACGTGTGTCAAGTTTGTGAAGGCAGGAGGAAAAAAGCTTCCGCGATCACCGTCTCCTCTCCGTTCCTCCAAGCCCCGCCCCCTCCCTGAAAATAATGAGTGACATGCTGATAGTGACCCGATAGAAACTTTATTATTCACTTAATCACTGAGATATAATGAAGCTAATTTTATCTTTCATTCATTGGATTTATGTAACAGTAAAACAGAGAATGTAAGTGTGCACCCACATGCAGTATTTTAGTTTGTATATGCTGTTGTAAATACTCCTGTTGTCTGCTGTGTTCAGACTCACGTCCTGTGTGTGATGCCTCATTCAGGACATTCAGTGTCCTTTCTTAACAGAAGGCCGTGGCTAGAAGCTGCAGCTAGACTGCAGAAGCATTAGCTTTTTGTTTTTGAGGATGGAACAACTTCACACACGGAGGCTAGACCTATACAATTCATTTATTTTGGTTTATAAATGAATGTCAAGACATTTATGTTATTGATTTCTGAAGCACTTTCTAAATAATAAAAAGAGAGTTCATATGTATTGACTGCATGTATGCATTGATGAAAAATAAGCCATGTGCAGTAATCTAGAAAATTGAGGATGCAACGCATTGGTATGAATCGAGATGCACCGGGATGCACCGGGATATCGAACCGAATCGAATCGTTGACAGGATAATCGTAATCGAATCGAATCGTGAGACCAGTGAAGATGCACAGCCCTACTGCGTACATGCACTCCCTTAGGATAGGTTGAGGGAAAGGGGTAGCAAGTAAGAAGTAAGGAACAGAGGTGGAGAGGCACAACGCAAGGGCGCCGGAAGCAGGGGGCCATTGGCCCCCCCACTTTACAGCCCTGCCCCACATTTTCGCAGCAAAGGATGCCGCGGAATACTGTACACATCCCGTTTCAATAATTCTCCTCTACTCTAAAGTTGCATCTAAAAATCTGATCTAGCTGTGTATATTTTGTTATTTTTGATTGTTATATTCAATCTCATTAGCTACAGGCATTTTTTAAGCTTGTCAAGGGAATATGACAGCTCTCACTCGCCACTCTGCTGTTCCACAGCGCCGCTTCCCCTCCCTCCACTGAAATTATGAATGTAAGGCGTATAGTAATCAAAGGTAACATGGCAGGTTCCGTTACAGTTTTTTTTCATCTGAGTTTAAAGTTTATACGCACTTTTTGCCCCCCCCACTTCTGAAATGAATCCGGCGCCGCTGGCACAACGTGTCTACGTACATGCACTCCCTTAGGATAGGGTTAGGGAAAAGAGTAGGAATTAAGATGTATGCGCCACATCTATACCATGAGCGCATTGCTCCTAAAAAGTTTTTTTGGCACTGACACCAATCAACAGTTGTGCATCGACTCGGCAGGAATCAAGGTACGGGTATGCCTCTCCCTGCTTCCACCGTCTACCAGAGGTGGGACCAAGTCATTGTTTTGCAAGTCCGAGTCAAGTCTCAAGTCTTTGCGCTCAAGTCCGAGTCAAGTCTCAAGTCTTTGCGCTCAAGTCCGAGTCAAGTCTCAAGTCAGGATGGGCAAGTTCAAGTCAAGTCCAAGTCCAAAACTTTGACAAAACAAGTCTTAAACAAGTCATTATGTGCTTTTCACCAAATGTAATGACATTGATCAACAGAATAATACTTAATAATCAAACTGCTCTTTGTTAGTCACATTAATCATTTAATAATCCATTTTCTCTCTGCTGGTAAAGTAACATGTTTTTTTTCCATTTTAAGAGGGATCAGTAAGGTAATGCTACCGTGACGGTTTGATTCAGAAGGAGTTTAATGTATAAGATCCCTGATGTTGAGGTAACCAGAATGTTTATTTCCACTGTGTACAACATGTTATAAGGGACCCACAATCTATTTGTATTAGGGCTGTCAATTTAACGCGTTAACGCAAAAAAAAATTAACGCCACTAATTATTTTAACTAGGGCTGTCAGTCGATTAAAATATTTAATCGCGATTAATCGCATGATTGTCCATAGTTAATCGCGATTAATCGCAAATTAATTGCACATTTTTTATCTGTTCTAAATGTACCTTAGAGGAATATTTTTCAAGTTTTTACACATATGATTTATGCTAATGTTTATTATCATTTGAACAATGACAAATATTCTCATGAATATTAAACACAACAACCTCTGAACATTACAAATATTTGCCTCAATTCAACCTGGAACCTCTCTCATACAATACAAATGGTGTGTGTGTGTGTGTGTGTGTGTGTGTGTGTGTGTGTGTGTGTGTGTGTGTGTGTGTGTGTGTGTGTGTGTGTGTGTGTGTGTGTGTGTGTGTGTGTGTGTGTGTGTGTGTGTGTGTGTGTGTGTGTGTGTGTGTGTGTGTGATCGTTGGAGCTATGTGCAACTCAAGGCATATGCTCGAACGGGAGCTGCCTGGACGCTGCAATCATGTTGCTGCAATCATGAGTGTGCTGACTTCTCGTACAATGTCCCGCTGTCTGGCTTCCTGCATCAAGTCAAGTGCTCGGCGCAGTTGTGTGGATAGAGCGCTCCTCTGTTTTCATTTAAACAGCTCCTTATATCCGTTAGCGCAGCTAGCTAGCACCAGATGCTAACAACAACAATAGCCGCGTTCACACTGCGGTACGGTAATGCACGTAAGGTCTCTCTCTCGCTCGCTCGGGCCACACACACACACACACACACACACACACCCTCCCGGTCCTCCCGATGGCCAGTCGGTGCCTGCCGGTGAGCGTGGAAGTGTGGTCTGCCACAAGCGGGCGGCAGGAGCGGGGCTGTCAGCATCAGCTTGTAGATGGTATTTTAAACTCGATGCGCTCTGAAACTACGGGGCGGCCGAGGAAAAAAAATACACATGCGTTAATCGCGTTAAAATAATTAGTGGCGTTCATTTTTTTTAACTTGACAGCCCTAATTTTAACGCGATGTGTATTTTTTTTCCTCGGCCGCCCCGTAGTTTCAGAGCGCATCGAGTTTAAAATACCATCTACAAGCTGATGCTGACAGCCCCGCTCCTGCTGCCCGCTTGAGGCAGACCACACTTCCACGCTCACCGGCAGGCACCGACTGGCCATCGGGAGGACCGGGAGTGTGTGTATGTGTGGCCCGATTCAGCGAGAGAGAGACATTACGTGCATTGTTGTTGTTAGCATCTGGTGCTAGCTAGCTGCGCTAACTAGGGTTGCCAACTTCCAGAAATGGAAAAATGGGACACAGGCATGTGTCCCCCGCGGTTTCTGGCGTATTTAGTTACTTTTATTTTTTTTTATTTCGGTTTTAGGGTTAGGGTTATGTTATTTAATTATTTTGGGGGAGCCAGCCCCCTAGGGTTCGAGGGGTCAAACCCCCCCAAAACCCTCAAAATGCATAGAAAACTATGCATACCTATAACACAATACAAACACAATGGTCTTACACCTGCATTAGGCTACTACATCACATTGTACATCAGCATGTTCAAATCGGATAGGTGGGCACTAGGGACATCTGGGCACCTCGATGTACAATTGGCTATTTTGTCCAAAATGTTAAAAAATAAATATTTGAAAAATGGTATTAAGTATACATGATGTGACCATGCACGGTACATCATTATCAGACTTAATGTTATCCTTCAACCAACCATTTCCCCAGCATTTTCCCATCAATCAGCTGACACACACACACACACACACACACACACACACACACACACACACACACACACACACACACACACACACACACACACACACACACACACACACACAGAAGACCCGAGACAGATCTCCACTCACGGGCTTTACCCAACTGTGTTTTTCTTCCACTGTTTGTTGTAAGACACAAGTCTTTTCTTTTTAGAAGGGCCAGGGCCCAGAACCACATCCTCTCTCTCTTCTCCTCTTTCATTATCACCTCCTCCACCGGCAGCGCTCATTTTCCCACACGACTGAACAGGCTGACATGCCACACAAACAATGATGCCGCGCCCGTGGCCCACCAGAGAAAATCTCACACACACGTGCGAGCATTGTGCCTGCCCTGTCAACTGAGCGGTCCTAGTGCCCTTCGCATACAGCACACAAACACACCAACCCTGTCTCCTAAAAATTACGTTCCCACAGAACTAAACTGCATTCTCAATTACGTTTAGCTAGAAACGTATTTACTCCCACGTTACGTTTGTTATGAACGTATCTCAAATACGTTTATTTTCTACATATCTTCTAGAAACATGTTTTCTCCCAGGTTCCTCTCCCAGGTTCCTTATGAACGTATCTGAAATACGTTTATTTTCTACATATCTTTGCCATTTATTGTCTTGCTTATAATAATGATAATAGTCATTTATAAATATCATTTTAGAGCACACCTTTGAAATCGACAATCGGGCTCGATATATGGTTAAATTAAAATCAGTAGGCGAGGCTGTAATTTCACCAGCTGTTACTCTCATGTGCGAGGCAGAACATAATAGTTTTAACATGCCAAAAAGCTGCTGTGTCGTTCATTGCACCTCAAACATTAAAACAAATCCAGAGTTACGTGTTTCTGTACTTCCTCTAAGAAGAAAGGACAGTAACAGAAGAGCTCTGTGGCTTCAGGCTTGATCGCCGTTCAAATGACAGCGTTGGTTTCCCCAAAAGTGGGCGGGGCTGTAAAGTGAAGTAGATTTACAATCTCCACTCACGGGCTTTACCCAACTGTGTTTTTCTTCCACTGTTTGTTGTAAGACACAAGTCTTTTCTTTTTAGAAGGGCCAGGGCCCAGAACCACATCCTCTCTCTCTTCTCCTCTTTCATTATCACCTCCTCCACCGGCAGCGCTCATTTTCCCACACGACTGAACAGGCTGACATGCCACACAAACAATGATGCCGCGCCCGTGGCCCACCAGAGAAAATCTCACACACACGTGCGAGCATTGTGCCTGCCCTGTCAACTGAGCGGTCCTAGTGCCCTTCGCATACAGCACACAAACACACCAACCCTGTCTCCTAAAAATTACGTTCCCACAGAACTAAACTGCATTCTCAATTACGTTTAGCTAGAAACGTATTTACTCCCACGTTACGTTTGTTATGAACGTATCTCAAATACGTTTATTTTCTACATATCTTCTAGAAACATGTTTTCTCCCAGGTTCCTCTCCCAGGTTCCTTATGAACGTATCTGAAATACGTTTATTTTCTACATATCTTTGCCATTTATTGTCTTGCTTATAATAATGATAATAGTCATTTATAAATATCATTTTAGAGCACACCTTTGAAATCGACAATCGGGCTCGATATATGGTTAAATTAAAATCAGTAGGCGAGGCTGTAATTTCACCAGCTGTTACTCTCATGTGCGAGGCAGAACATAATAGTTTTAACATGCCAAAAAGCTGCTGTGTCGTTCATTGCACCTCAAACATTAAAACAAATCCAGAGTTACGTGTTTCTGTACTTCCTCTAAGAAGAAAGGACAGTAACAGAAGAGCTCTGTGGCTTCAGGCTTGATCGCCGTTCAAATGACAGCGTTGGTTTCCCCAAAAGTGGGCGGGGCTGTAAAGTGAAGTAGATTTTACTGTCATCTATTATTCAAAACCATTCTATTTATTCTAACGTATTACATGCCAGTGTTTTATCTTTTTATTTATTTGTTTTTATTTTAAATCGTATAATGTCGGACTTTTTTTGTCGTCTTTGAGGAAAAGAAATGGGGTTTAGAGATTCAAAATACTGAAATCTGTATTTTTTAAAATCTCTTCCTTCTAATTTGTTATTCTTTTCTAAATAACACACTGTTATTTACTCAACAATAGCACACAATTATCCTTGTTTTTATTTATTCGTTTAATTCTATAATCTTGGGCATTTTAGCATGCTTTTTAGCCGTAAATAAAGTCACCAGAAACAGACGGGACATTTCGAGATTTAGGATGGCCCAAGACACTACACTACCCATAATCCCCAGCTATCGTTTGGGACTACAGTCCCGTTGACAAACCCCGTGATGTTGCGCCAAGGTTACGCCGAGCGTCAAGCTCTTTGAAATGGAACGAAACCACGGCAGACTATTCAAAACTGGACTCGAACGCCCCACCAGAACTACACATGCTGGCTATTGTGTTTCGCAACATGTTCTCTATGGCACGTCTCTACTGGGAATTGTAGTTTTAAAAGACGTTTTTCCCAAATGTAGAAGTTGACAGTATTAAACTGTGTACAGCCCTGGAGGTTTAGGCGATAGGAAACACATTGGTGTGTACACATTTAAAACATGTAATTACTAAATGGGTGAAAATCGCTTGTATCCATAATGGGCAGCATTAATATATACCCACACGACAGCTCATTGTTACTTTGTTATTATACTCCACTACAATTCAGAGGTTAACCTGGTATTTTTACTCCACTACATTTAGTTTAGTTACTTTGCAGATTCTGATTAATGATGTGGAATATAAACAACCCTTAAAGCAGACTTTAGTTATTCTCTACTAATAGTTAATTAAAAACTGTATAATGGCTATTTTGCATATCCCTTTCAAGATTTCAAGGTTTTCTAAGGTGTATTGATCTTATACACAACTTGGGTCGCAGGTTCCTCAACAGACATCTATCAATATGTGTGTACTGTATACCTCCACCATTAAACTGTCATATTCTGCACATTTCTTATTCTATCTACATACATAAGAGTATACTTAATGTGTATAATATCATTTAAAATAAGTGTTTCAACATAGTTAACATTGCAGGAAAGCAATATTTTAGACGTTAAGTACTTTGTCAGGCTTAATATTCATCTGTAGATAGATACCCCCAGAGCTTTTCTTGTTTAAAAGAAGACCTTAACCTAAAGTATTTTTTAATGTGTTAATAAAGGTTAATTCGTTTTTCTGTTTTGCACATCCTCCTATTAATATCTTTGTACATCCAGCACTAAACTGTTTTATTGTAGAGATCACTTAGTATCTTCTTGACTTTTTATATTCTATATTTCTATCATTGACCTTCTACTTTCCCCCTATGAAAGTATGTACTCTTAATATTGTTTTGATCAAATAAGATTATTCAACAAAAATAATTCAATAACATGCTTTAACCACTAGGCGGTGCACACAAGGTACACACAGCATACTAATAATAACTTTGTATTATTAGTGTAGACACTTATGTATAACATCTGAAGATGTGTAGTTTTATTCATGTTTTTACATAATTTTACAGGATATTGCTATACTATTTCTCTTGTTTTACTTCTACACATTAATATCTGATTTGTAAAACATCACAGACAGAAAGGCATAGGCTATCCGTCATTTAATAGTAAGCTATTGAAATTGTGATTCCATAGATGTGTCTCCCATCACCCAAATCCCCTGACTATTCTCTCAACTCAGTATTTAGATTCTTATATTCAAAGAAAATCAGTAATATCTTTAAAAACTACAAGTCCTTTTCTATCAGCTGTGCACCGTTATGGTGTAAATATAACCTATATACCAATTGGATCAAATATAAAAGTCAGCCGAATTACTATTGATACTGCAAGGAGACGTATTTTGTGAAAAGAAATTGAAGATGTTGTTTAATTGTTGATATATTTATGATCCACGTCAAGTATTCAGTTTTGGCAGCAGTTCTCCTGTTTGTCTCTCTCTATAAATAAAGAATTACGGCAGATGTGTAATATTTAATGCAGCCGAACCGTGTATTACAATGCCGTTATGTGATGACTTCCAAAGAGAAAAGCAAGCACACTCTGAATTAGGTATTATTTTATTTTTCGTTGTCGGATATCATATCTCCATATCATATCAACACCATATCCCAGCGTGCATTGCGGCTAAAACATCCAATCAAAAAGCTTCAAGCTGAGGATCTTGGGTAATCAGTTTAGTGGGTTTGTGGTGTGTATCGCTCAAAATGTCCCGTCTGTTTCCGGTGACTTTATTTACGGCTAAAAAGCCCAAGATTATAGAATTAAATGAATAAATAAAAACAAGGATAATTGTGTGTTATTGTTGAGTAAATAACAGTGTGTTATTTAGAAAAGAATAATAAATTAGAAGGAAAAGATTTTAAAAAATACAGATTTCAGTATTTTGAGGCTCTGAGCCCCATTTCTTTTCCTCACAGACGGAAAAAAAGTCAGACATTATACGATTTAAAATAAAAACAAATAAATAAAAGATAAAACACTGGCATGTAATTTACGTTAGAATAAATAGAATGGTTTTGAATAATAGATGAGAGTAAATCTACTTCACTTTACAGCCCCGCCCACTTTTGGGGAAACCAGCGCTGTCATTTGAACGGCGATCAAGCCTGAAGTCACAGAGCTCTTCTGTTACTGTCCTTTCTTCTTAGAGGAAGTACAGAAACACGTAACTCTGGATTTGTTTTAATGTTTGAGGTGCAATAAACGACACAGCAGCTTTTTGGCATGTTAAAACTATTATGTTCTGCCTCGCTCATGAGAGTAACAGCTGGCGAAATTACAGCCTCGCCTACTGATTTTAATTTAACCATATATCGAGCCCGATTGTCGATTTCAAAGGTGTGCTCTAAAATGATATTTATAAATAACTAATTATCATTATTATAAGCAAGACAATAAATGGCAAAGATATGTAGAAAATAAACGTATTTAAGTTACATTCATAACTAACGTAACGTGGAAGAAAATATGCTTCTAGAAGATATGTAGAAAATAAACGTATTTGAGATACGTTCATAACAAACGTAACGTGGGAGAAAATACGTTTCTAGAAGATATGTAGAAAATAAACGTATTTGAGATACGTTCATAACTAACGTAACGTGGGAGAAAATACGTTTCTAGCTAAACGTAATTGAGAATGCAGTTTAGTTCTGTGGGAACGTAATTTTTAGGAGACAGGGTTGAACACACAGGCACGCAGCCAGACACACTGCATTGCGCGCAAACAGAAAATATTTTTTATTTTTCCCTTTACACGGGAATCCGGGACAAACAAATTCCCGTACGGGACACGCCCCTTTTGGCTCAAATACGGGACGTCCCGGCTAATACGGGACAGTTGGCAACCCTAGCGCTAACGGATATAAGGAGCTGTTTCAATGAAAACAGAGGAGCGACATTTCGCCACAACTGCGCCGAGCACTTGACTTTATGCAGGAAGCCAGACAGTGGGACATTGTATGAAAAGTCAGCACACTCATCATGGATAGTGCGCAACATGATTGCAGCGTCCAGGCAGCTCCCGTTCGAGCATATGCCTTGAGCTGCACATAGCTCCAACGATCCGATCCAACACACACACACACACACACACACACACACACACACACACACACACACACACACACACACACACACACACACACACACACACACACACACACACACACACACACACACACACACGCACACTGTATTGTATTATTGTATGAGAGAGGTTCCAGATTGAATTGAGGCCAATATTTGAGGTTGTTGTGATTAATATTCAATAGAATATTTGTCATTGTTCAAATGATAATAAACATTAGCATAAATCATATGTGTCCGCTCATATGTTGATAAGAGTATTAAAAACTTGAAAAATATTCCTCTAAGGTACATTTAGAACAGATACAAAATGTGCGATTAATTTGCGATTAATCGCGATTAACTATTTTAATCGACTGACAGCCCTAATTTTTATGCAAGGGATAATGTGCAGCGAGGGAAAAGATGGGGAAAAGAACACCTGAATATAGATCCCTCTGCAGGTGGTACTTTAACTATATTTTGATAGTACTTTTACTTGTAACATTTTGAATGCAGGACTTTTTATCGTAACCGAGTATTCCTACACTCTGGTAGGCTACTTTTACTCAAGTACAATATCTGAACTTCTCCCACCTCTGACAATAAATACTGAGTGGTTACAAAAAAAAAAACCTGCTCTGAAGGTTATTTTCATTTGACAAATCCTGCACTCAGCTTTGCTTTCTCCAATATCATTGAAATGCAGCCAGATGCTGCTTCTTTTTTCGGTTTTCACTAGTTCCTTGACTTTTTCCGACGCGCTTGCATTTAAATCCGGCTCCCCGTCTCCCTGTCGCTGGCCTGTACCACTACACCTGCTGTCTTTGGAGCGTCTGCCCCCCACCCTTCTTTCACATGATGGTATGATCATAGTGTGTCCTCGCATATGATTGGACGCATGGTGGCCCAAATAAAGACCCGCCCCTGCCTGCAAGGATTCTCAGCAAGAGTAGAAGCGGCTGAAGATACTGCTTTCCCCGACGGGAGTCTGCTCTTCTAGCGGCATCTCGCGATCTGCGTGTTGGTGACCCCTGAATTAAATGATCAAGTCACCTCAAGTCAGAAGGCTCAAGTCCAAGTCAAGTCCCGAGTCATTGGTGTTCAAGTCGAGTCGCAAGTGTTTTGTGATTTTGTCAAGTCGAGTCCAAAGTCATCAAATTGGTGACTCGAGTCCCAGTCATGTGACTCGAGTCGACACCTCTGCCGTCTACACACACACCACCAAATGACATACCATCAGCAAGGAAAAAGAGTAAGAACTCAAATGTATAGGTGACGAGGCACAACGTGTCTACATCAATGCACTCTTATTAGATGTTTTTTTCAACTATAAGCTTTATCAAAAAGGAAGGTCTTAAGCGCACTCTTAAAAACGGATAGGCTGTCTGCCGCCCGAACACAAACTGGAAGCTGATTCCACAAAAGTGGAGCTTGATAAGAAAAGGCTCTGGCTCCCATTGTACTTTTAGAGACTCTAGGAACAACCAACAACCCTGCATTCTTGGAACGCAATGCCCTAGTTGGACAGTAGTAGGGTATAATGAGTTATTGCTAAAATGGCGCCTGCCCATTAAGGGCTTTGTAGGCGAGAAGAATAATTTAAAATGATTTATTGTGTTCTATAGGGAGCCAGTGTAAGGCAGCCAAAACTGGAGTAATGTGGTCCCTTTTATGAACTCTAGTTAGTACACATGCTGCAGCATTTTGAGTTAGCTGAAGCGACTTAACTGACTTTTTGGTACACCCTGATAATAAAGAGTTACAATAATCCAGCCTTGAAGTAACAAATGCATGGACTAGTTTCTCTGCATCATTGTGAGGCAAGATATGCCTGATTTTTGCAATGTTACGTAGATGAAAGAAGGCGGTCCTTGAGATTGATTTGATGTGGGCGTTAAAAGATAAATCCTGATCAAATATAACACCAAGATTCCTTACAGTCTCACTGGAGGCCAAATTAATGCCATCCATAGTTAATATATCTTTAGATAGTTTGTTTGGTAGATTATTTGGGCCGAGTACAATAACTTCAGTTTTGGCCGTGTTTAACATAAAAAAATGTAAGGTTATCCACGTTTTTAAGTCCTTGAGGCAGTCTTGAATTTCATTTAGATGATTGGACTCATCAGGCTTGATAAGTATCGTTGAGTATCATCCGCATAACAATGGAAATGTACAGAATATGTCCTTATAATATTGCCTAACGGAAGCATATATAGTGTGAACAAAAGAGGTCCAAGCACTGAGCCCTGTGGTACTCCATAGCTCACTTTGGTTTGCATGGAAGATTCATTGTTGACACACACAAACAGAGACCGTTCAGATAGATAGGACCTAAACCAGCCTAAAGCAGTTCCCTTTATGCCAACTAAGTGCTCTAGTCTTTACAATAGGATATCATGGTCGATAGTATCAAATGCAGCACTGAGATCGAGCAAGACAAGAATAGAGACAAGTCCTTTGTCTGAGGCTATTAGAAGATCATTTGTGTCTTTAACCAGAGCTGTCTCTGTGCTATGATGTGTTCTAAAGCAAGACTGAACATCTTCAAATAAATCATTGTTTTTTAAGTAATCACACAACTGTTTTGCGAATGCTTTTTCAAGAATTTTTGAGAGGAACTCAAAATAATTGAGTCTAACGCGTTCAGATTAGAAATAGGTCTATAATTGGCTAAAACCTCTGGATCGAGGTTGTGCTTTTTAACCTCTTAAGCCCGAAGGTCCCCCCAGTGGACCCCTCCCACAGTTTTTCGAGACTATGTCTCAGGGCTTCTTAACATTTATAAAACTATTAATGTTTCATACACAAGAGTAATACCAAGGCTTTGAATTAGCATTGAGCGAAAAAATGCTAACTAATGCTAACGCTTTTTTACACAGAACTCACGGTAGAAATGCCCTTATTACTATCTTAACTGCACAAACAAGATATATGATTTAAAGCTGAGACTCCACAGATTCCACACATGTAATGTCATCACTGTACGACCTCGAATTCCTGGAGCTATCAGCCAGAAAAGAGAAAGTAAACAACATCCGGTTTCAAAAATATGACGATACCCAACTGTATCTCAGCACCACTCCATCCTCCCAGCTCCCCCCTCAGTCTCTCGTCAACTGCCTGCACGACATCAAGACATGGATGTCTTCAAACCATCTGAAGCTGAACAGCGGTAAAACAGAGCTCATGGTTGTGGCACCCAAGGCACTGCTCCAGAAGGTTGGTGACTTCGTCCTTGAGGTCGACGGCTGCTCCATCTCCCCATCTCCTGAAGCCCGCAACCTGGGTGTGATCCTCGACTCCACCCTTTCCTACCATTCCCATGTCAAATCAGTGACCAAATCGGCGTTCTACCACCTGCGGAACATTGCCAGACTCCGACCGTCACTCTCGGAGTCGGTTGCTGAGACCCTGGTGCATGCATTTGTCACCACCCGCTTGGACTATTGCAATGGTGTCCTGTTCGGGGTTCCCAACAAAACCCCGGACAGGCTCCAGTATGTCCAAAACTGTGCAGCTCGGGTCCTCACACACACAAAGCCGTGGCAGCACATCACTCCCACCCTCATCCACCTCCACTGGTTGCCGGTCAAGTTCCGCATAAACTATAAAGTCCTCCTCCTGACCTACAAGTCCCTCCATGCCCTTGCCCCCCAGTACCTATCGGACATCCTCCACCCCCATGCCCCACCCCGGAACCTGCGGTCTTCAGACTCTGGCCTGCTCACCACCCCCCGCACCAAACTGAGAACCTTCGGGGACAGAGCCTTCAGTGTGGCAGCCCCCACCCTCTGGAACGCTCTCCCTGCGGAGATTCGCAACATCCCCACACTGGACGCCTTCAAAAGGGCCCTCAAGTCCCATCTTTTCATCAAGGCTTTCGGCCCTTAAATCGATCTGTTGTTTTGTCTGTCTGACCTTTGTTTTGTTTTGTTTGTGTGTGCTCGCCCCAATTCCTGTAAAGCGACCTTGGGTCCCTTGAAAGGCGCTATAGAAATCTCAGTTATTATTATTTATTATTATTAATAATTACGTCTTACCTTTTTTGATTTGTGATCAAAAGTTGTGTTCAACGGAATAAAAACAGTGCTCAAGGTTAATCCAATGTCTTTGTGTCACGTAGAAATGTTTACTGATAATCCATCATCATATTTATGGCAATATACTGGGTATAAAGTTTTGCCGTCCAGGCTTACACTTTCAGATATGCTTTGTTTGCTTCTCTATTACGTCCGCTATGGTAATGTTTACGTGGATTTGGGAACTGCCCATCGATTCTATTGGATGTAATGGTTAAGAAAAAGGTGTAAATCACACGAATCGACCAATGGGTTCCAGAGATATGGTCCTGCGTAAAGTATAAATAATGCCAGCCAGCGTAACAACATTACTGTTTACAACGTAACGAAGAAGGAATTGCAGCAGGACCCAGAGTGCACGGAGCACAGAGCGGACAGCAGATAACGGAATTGCAGTTTTATTGCTTATAGATTATCAGAACATTTCAAAGGGGACACAGCCCCATTGGATATTAATCTATGGATTAACTACATCATCGTTTTTATCGTTTTAATGCCATTGAAGAGCAGTTTAGACCAGACAACGAGGAAGGTAAGTCATTGTTAGCCTAACGCATGTTAGTACCACTTGTTTTCATGTACGTTTTTGTTGATAACCTCGCGAGTTTGTATCTTTCAGTGTTGAGGTGGGCACCGTTAGATTCTGTGTCTTTACGATCATAAACAATGTGTTGGATGTGCAGCTAGGATAAGTAATAAGGGAGCTAGGAGTGATTTTCGGTGCAGTAATAGGTTAGCATTTTTCGCTCGGGGGGCTAATTCAGAGGCTCACTGTAAGAGGATAACAGAGTAGGCCTATATATATATTTTTTTTTTTCACAACAGTTTAAAGGATGGAATGAATACCTATAGTGATAATTCAAAGTAATAAAATGATTTTTACAGTGAAAAAGTTCAAATGGAACTGATGGTTCCCAAATTACCCAGAGGTGAGTCCGCTTGGACTTTATTTTCTAAACCTCTCTAAAAAGGTCAAATTTCACTTGTTTTGCATCAATCTTGATACAGGGTACTTATTATATGTTATAGTTTGGATTTCTTTTTTTTCTTTTAGTCTACTAGCCCATCATTCAAGGGTGGTTTTCACTATAAGTAATGTTTTTTTTTTAGGCGGACAATATAATTTACATGTTTTTACTGTGTTCCATCTGAATTTACTTTAAAATAAAAACATCTATATTGATTCTGACACTTCTACATCCAACTCACAGATGTAACCTTGCTTTGAGAGAAAATATTATTGATGTACCCCTTTTAGAAGTGAAGATATAGTCTTTGTTGTGTTAGTGGCATTTTCAAGCCTGAAACCTGAAAAACAGGCTCAGGGCTTAAGAGGTTAAGAAAAGGTTTTATCACTGCTACTTTAAATGATTGTGGAACATAGCCCGATAATAAAGATATATTCTTGTCTTGTCTTCATATTCTTGCTCTGCTCGTCTACGATCACCAAGCTCTCCTCCACCTCAGACCCTCATTGGAGTTTATACTGCTGCCCAAACCTACATCTGGAAATCATACATCGCCAGATGTAGGAGCAAGTATTGTATTACTTATAAACACCTCTCTTAGCTCAGGATGTGTCCCAGCTGCCTTCAAACATGCCGTGGTGCAGCCACTACTTAAAAAGAAAAATCTCTATCCCTCCATTCTCGCAAATTTTAGGCCCATCTCCCAGCTACCTTTTTTATCTAAAGTCCTGGAGTGAGTAGTCAATGTCCAGCTACAGTCTTTTTTAATCACACATGGCATTCATGAAAAGTTTCAGTCTGTCTTCAAACCCATGCACAGTACTGAAACAGCCCTTTTAAGAGTTTTTAATGATCTGCTCTTAGCCGCCGACTCAGGCAGCCCAGCTGTCCTGGTGCTGTTATACCTGACAGCTGCTTTTGACACTGTGGACCATAGCATCCTGTTGTCGCGGCTCGAACAGTCCGCAGGCATCACAGGCTCTGCCCTTGCATGGTTCAGATCCTACCTGACAGACCGCAGCTTCTCAGTGCAGCTAGGTGCCTTCTCCTCTGCCAAAGCGCCTCTTACCTGTGGGGTTCCCCAAGGCTCTATTCTGGGCCCCATCCTTTTTCTACTGTACATACTGCCCCTAGGTTCAATTCTCACAAAACACAACATCCCCTTCCATTCTTACGCCGATGATGTACAGATCTATGTGCCTCTCAATTCTAATGTCAACTCATTACAGCTATTGATGGACTGCTTGACAGAGATCAAATCCTGGCTGAGCAAAAATGTTCTCAACTTCAACGAGAACAAGACCGAGGTCATATTTGTTGGACCCCAACCTCCAGCCTCTCCAGTTGATATTCTGGGCTGCCTCAATAAAAACATCCTCCCCTCTGTAATGAACCTTGGAGTGACCTTCAATAGCGCTTTTAAATTTGATAAGCAGGTCAGCAGCGTAGTAAAAACCTGCTTTTTTTAAATACGACTATTGGCCAAGACCAAGTCGTTTTTATCTTTTAAAGATCTGGAAAGGGTTATTAACGCCTTTGTAACCACAAGGTTGAATTATTGCAATGCCCTATACGTGGGTATGGACCAGGCGCCAATTAGACGCCTGCAGCTAGTGCAGAACGCAGCTGCACGTCTTCTCACTGGCCACAAAAAGCGTAACCACATCACCCCAATTCTGGCCTCCAATTAGGTTCTGCATTGATTTTAAACTCCTTTTATTTGTTTTTAAAGCACTAAATGGGCTGGCTCCTGCCTACATAGCCGAACTCCTCCATCGCCACACCCCAGCCAGAGCATTAAGGTCAGCTGACCAGCTGCTGCTGGTAGTGCCCAAGACCAGGCTCAAAACCCGAGGGCACCGAGCCTTCACAGCAGCTGGCCCTAGGCTCTGGAACACTCTGCCCCTCCATGTGAGGTCGGCTCAGACCCTAGGCCTAGGGGTTTTTAAATCAACACTAAAAACGAACTTCTTCTCCCTGGCCTTCTAGTCAGAGCGGAGCACGACTCATGACATTTCCCTGTGTTTGATTGTTATATTTGCTGTTGTAATTTTTTGTCTTCTGTTTGCGACTGTAGTAATGTGTTATTTATTATTTCCATGTACAGCACTTTGGCTCGACCAAAAATCGTTTTTGAAATGTACTATATAAATAAAACCTGATTTGATTTGATATTCATAATATTTAATAAAGAAGTGTTAATTAATGGAAAAACTTGCTTTAACAGAAATTGGGTCTAACGTTGATGGTTTAAAAGAAAGAATCATTGAATTCAATTGTTCAAGGTTTATGGTTGAAAAGTATTCTAATTTACTATCTAGTGTAATATTAGAACTTACCTTTCTGGGAGTTGTTGATAACACTATACTGGTCAAAGGCAAGAGGTCATTCATTTTGTTTCTAAGAGTAACAATTTTATCATTAAAAAAGCACATACAATTCTTCTTTTTCAAAGGAGCAACAGAGTCTAATTTTATTCGCAGCACACTTGGAGCACTATCAACAACATGATCAATTTGGGGTGGTGTACATTTTGTATAAGTTTCCTCCCTTACATGCAGACATGCTATCGAGTAAGTATTGATGGAATCTCTTCCTTAAATTTGGCAATAGCACTAACAGATAGGTTTCTGCTGCAAGAACTTTTGACTAATGCTTTGTAGTCTAGTAACAGTACTTCAAAAGTTACTAAGAAATGGTCGGATAAAGCAGGATTATGCGGTTCGAATAATAGTTGCTCAATTTCAATACCATAAGTCAGAACAAGGTCGAGAGTGTGATTATAGCAGTGGGTTGGTTTATTTACACTCTGACGGAAACCAATATAATCTAATATAGAGTTAAATGCAACAGTGAGGCTATTTTTATCATCGTCAACATGAATATTAAAGTCACCTACGATAATTACTTTATCTGTTTTAAGAACCAAAGTTGATAAAAACTCAGAGAATTCTGATAAAAATGTGGAATAAGGACCTGGTGGACGGTACACTGTAACAAATAAGATTGGCTGTAAAGTTTTCCAGGTCGGATGCGTAAGACTAAAAACGAGACTTTCAAAGGAGGTATAATTTAATTTTGGTTTAGTATTGATAAGTAAACTTGAGTCAAAGATTGCTGCAACGCCACCTCCTCAGCCCGTGCCTCGGGCAATATGAGTATTGATATGGTTGGGTGGAGTGGCCTCATTTATGCTGACATATTTTTCATGTCTAAACCAAGTTTCAGTGAGACAGCATATATCAATATTATAATCTGATATTAAAGGTGACATGTCATGCTTTTCCGGTTATTGCCCGTCCCCTTGTGTGTTATGAAGGTTTTTATGCATGTAAACGGTCTGCAGAGTCAACACCCTCAAAGTACACCATGTAGCGAGTAAAACTCTAAAACAGAAAATACCTCCCCAAAACGCCTCGTTGGAGATACGTCACTGTCCATTTGATTCTTCCGGGTACATCATGATGTCATGTCGTCCCCGGAACGAAATGGACCAATCCGTGGAGCCGTTACGTTACGTCCGCGGAGCCGTTACGTTTAAGCCCCCGCTGATTGGTCCAAATTGACCAATCCACGGACTTCCTCACACACTCAGTGCATGCAGCTCAGCTGATTTCTCCTCCCTGGCTGCAGGCTGATAACAGACAGTTGGGATCGCGGCGAAATTCTCTCTGCAGACCCATTCTCACAGCGTTTATCAACCTTTTTCTTACTCAATATCAAGCCACACTTATTGTTTTTACTTCGGCTGTGACTTTGTGTGTGCTCAGGGTGAGTTTGGCTGTGTTTCGCTGTGTATCGCTAAACAAGGAAATCACACCTCCACGGAGCTTAGCGCGATTCACAACGTCCCGACCAATCAGAGCACACTGTGCTCACAGGGAGGGGGGGAGAGCTGCAACGAGCCGTTTAGAGGAGAGAGTGAATACACATACTTTACAGAGATGCTGTATGCGAAACCAATGTGAGTTTGGAAAATTGCACAGTATCTATTCTAGTAGACCACAACAATGGAATTATGATCAGTGGAAATGGCCATGACATGTGACCTTTAAATAATTTACCAATATTGCTTTAGATGCTAGAGATCTTATGTTTAAGTGTCCACTTTTAATCTTCCTGTTTTGTTGCACTGTAGTAGTTGTTACATTTACCTTTATTAGGTTATTATGTATGAAACCTCTATTAGGTTTTACTTTAAATTGTCCTTGGGCAGACACACACACACCATTAATATTGGGTATTGTAAGGCAAATGTCAGCCTTATGAACGGAGGTACCGTGGGACTTGCCCTTCCCATGTACGGGAGTCCGCTCAATGGAAATGCGATGTCAAGTTCCGATGTCAAGTTCCTGTCAGCGGCTAGACATATGTTACCAGTGTTTACCAGTGTTGCCAGGGGCATGATAACATCCTCCACTGGAGGTTGGGTGTTGCTGCTGTGAATAAGGCCGACTATGGGTGCCGATGGGCGGACGGTAAAGCACCGCAAAGTAGACCCCCTTTAAGTGTAAGGCAAATGTCAGCCTTATGAACGGAGGTACCGTGGGACTTGCCCTTCCCATGTACGGGAGTCCGCTCAATGGAAATGCGATGTCAAGTTCCGATGTCAAGTTCCTGTCAGCGGCTAGACATATGTTACCAGTGTTTACCAGTGTTGCCAGGGGCATGATAACATCCTCCACTGGAGGTTGGGTGTTGCTGCTGTGAATAAGGCCGACTATGGGTGCTGATGGGCGGACGGTAAAGCACCGCAAAGTAGACCCCCTTTAAGTGTAAGGCAAATGTCAGCCTTATGAACGGAGGTACCGTGGGACTTGCCCTTCCCATGTACGGGAGTCCGCTCAATGGAAATGCGATGTCAAGTTCCGATGTCAAGTTCCTGTCAGCGGCTAGACATATGTTACCAGTGTTTACCAGTGTTGCCAGGGGCATGATAACATCCTCCACTGGAGGTTGGGTGTTGCTGCTGTGAATAAGGCCGACTATGGGTGCTGATGGGCGGACGGTAAAGCACCGCAAAGTATACCCCCTTTAAGTGTAGCCAGGGGCACGAGAAACATCCTCCATGGAGGTTGGGTGTTGCTGCTGTGAATAAGGCCGACTATGGGTGCTGATGGGCGGACGGTAAAGCACCGCAAAGTATACCCCCTTTAAGTGTAGCCAGGGGCACGAGAAACATCCTCCATGGAGGTTGGGTGTTGCTGCTGTGAATAAGGCCGACTATGGGTGCTGATGGGCGGACGGTAAAGCACCGCAAAGTATACCCCCTTTAAGTGTAGCCAGGGGCACGAGAAACATCCTCCATGGAGGTTGGGTGCTGCTGCTGTGAAGAAGGCCGACTATGGGTGCTGATGGGTGGACGGTAAAGCACCGCAAAGTATACCCCCTTTAAGTGTAGCCAGGGGCACGAGCAAAATCCTCCATGGAGGTTGGGTGCTGCTGCTGTGAGGAAGGCCGACTATGGGTGCTGATGGGCGGACGGTAAAGCACCGCAAAGTATACCCCCTTTAAGTGTAGCCAGGGTCACCCTGCATGCGTCGTCAAATGTGATTGAAATGGACAGATTCCTGTACATTTCAATCACTTTTAATGGGAGTCGTCAGTATATGGAGCTTAACCCATAATTCCCGGACGTTCCAGGCCGAATTTGGAAGCTCATATGCGGCCTGCCATGCGCCTCCACCCGTGGAAAGCAAAAAAAAGTAAAGAAAACGGTCAATTATATGTTAAAATAATCAAAAATGAAGTTTTTGAAAATTCTTGAAAAACGGCTAAGTGCCAACGGGGGAGGGGGTCAAGTCTTCGGCGCTTCGGAACGAAGCCCCGGAGACTTTTGCACTCCCCCGTTGCAATTTACAACGGAGAGGGGAAACGAGAGCTCCCCTCCTCCGTCCAAAATTTTCATTCATCTTTTCCAAGCTACCATCTGCACGAAATCGGAAACCCGGTTTTTGAGAGCACTTAGAAAAAAACGAGCTATTTTCACATGATGGGGAAATCATGGAGGAATGTATCCGCCTCATGAGCACTTTGGATCGGATGAAATTGTTGCCTGGAGGACCCCCAATCATGGTTCTCACAAAACTTTAAGTTTTCAAACTGGTGTCTGGAGGAATGCAAGGGGAGTTGTCAGGGGACTCTACCCGCCTCAAGAGGCACTATTTTGGGATACATTTTATCCATTTTCACCCCTTTTTATGGTTCTTCCAAAAAGTTAACTTATACTTTTTCCGACTCTGGAGAAAGGTAGGGGGAGTTGTCAGGGGACTCTACCTGCCTTTTGGAACACTATTTTCGGATACAATTTATCCATTTTCACCCTTTTCTCTGGTTCTTCCAAAAGTTGACTTTAACTTTTTCCCACCCTGGATAAAGGTATGGGGAGTTGTCAGGGGACTCTACCTGCCTTTTGGAACACTATTTTCGGATACAATTTATCCATTTTCACCCTTTTCTCTGGTTCTTCCAAAAGTTGACTTAAACTTGTTCCCACCCTGGAGAAAGGTATGGGGAGTTGTCAGGGGACTCTACCTGCCTTTTGGAACACTATTTTCGGATACAATTTATCCATTTTCACCCTTTTCTCTGGTTCTTCCAAAAGTTGACTTAAACTTGTTCCCACCCTGGAGAAAGGTATGGGGAGTTGTCAGGGGGCTCTACCTGGCAGTTGAGAAGGGTTCAATGCCTCCCCGGAGGATACTGTTATCCCGGCAACCCGCCAGCAGATGAAAAGACCCACCCCTCCGCCTCTCCACCTCTTCTGAGGGACGAGGGAACCGCGCGGGGGTCTGCTGGAGGCTACTGCCGGGTGCTCCGTCCTGCGCCTCACCGGGACCCTGACTCCAGCGCGGTGTGGCGGCCTCGCCCTGGCCGTCCACCCTCTGGGTACCTGACTCCCCTGCCTCCTCCGGGGGGCAGTTGAGAAGGGTTCAATGCCTCCCCGGAGGATACTGTTATCCCGGCAACCCGCCAGCAGATGAAAAGACCCACCCCTCCGCCTCTCCACCTCTTCTGAGGGACGAGGGAACCGCGCGGGGGTCTGCTGGAGGCTACTGCCGGGTGCTCCGTCCTGCGCCTCACCGGGACCCTGACTCCAGCGCGGTGTGGCGGCCTCGCCCTGGCCGTCCACCCTCTGGGTACCTGACTCCCCTGCCTCCTCCGGGGGGCAGTTGAGAAGGGTTCAATGCCTCCCCGGAGGATACTGTTATCCCGGCAACCCGCCAGCAGATGAAAAGACCCACCCCTCCGCCTCTCCACCTCTTCTGAGGGACGAGGGAACCGCGCGGGGGTCTGCTGGAGGCTACTGCCGGGTGCTCCGTCCTGCGCCTCACCGGGACCCTGACTCCAGCGCGGTGTGGCGGCCTCGCCCTGGCCGTCCACCCTCTGGGTACCTGACTCCCCTGCCTCCTCCGGGGGGCAGTTGAGAAGGGTTCAATGCCTCCCCGGAGGATACTGTTATCCCGGCAACCCGCCAGCAGATGAAAAGACCCACCCCCCTCCGCCTCTCCACCTCTTCTGAGGGACGAGGGAACCGCGCGGGGGTCTGCTGGAGGCTACTGCCGGGTGCTCCGTCCTGCGCCTCACCGGGACCCTGACTCCAGCGCGGTGTGGCGGCCTCGCCCTGGCCGTCCACCCTCTGGGTACCTGACTCCCCTGCCTCCTCCGGGGGGCAGTTGAGAGGGGTTCAATGCCTCCCCGGAGGATACTGTTATCCCGGCAACCCGCCAGCAGATGAAAAGACCCACCCCTCCGCCTCTCCACCTCTTCTGAGGGACGAGGGAACCGCGCGGGGGTCTGCTGGAGGCTACTGCCGGGTGCTCCGTCCTGCGCCTCACCGGTACCCTGACTCCAGCGCGGTGTGGCGGCCTCGCCCTGGCCGTCCACCCTCTGGGTACCTGACTCCCCTGCCTCCTCCGGGGGGCAGTTGAGAAGGGTTCAATGCCTCCCCGGAGGATACTGTTATCCCGGCAACCCGCCAGCAGATGAAAAGACCCACCCCTCCGCCTCTCCACCTCTTCTGAGGGACGAGGGAACCGCGCGGGGGTCTGCTGGAGGCTACTGCCGGGTGCTCCGTCCTGCGCCTCACCGGGACCCTGACTCCAGCGCGGTGTGGCGGCCTCGCCCTGGCCGTCCACCGTGCGCCCTCTGGGTCGTACCCGAAACTGTCGGGTATCCTTTGGGAGAATCAGACTCTGGAGGAACGTGAGGGGAGATTACAGGGATCTCTGCCCGCCTAACGAGTGCCTAAATGGGACACCGCACCATGATGCAAATGAAAACAAACACAGATTTGAAAATAAGCTGAGTGCGTCTTTCGTGAGTCTTTTCACGCTTCCTTCTTTTTTACCCACGATTCTGGTGACATTTTCCGGTACCGAAATGCTCAAGAATACAGGTCGGATGGCGGTCCGTTGTCCGATCTGCAATAGCTCCTACCGTGCCCTGAGCAAGCACCTACAGAGGAACCATGGTGTGCGTAACTTGGATGAAAGAAAAATTCTGCTGTTGTTGGCCAACGGACGGACCAACATTAGGCTCCATCCCTGTACCATTCTGGGATGCGAGTACCACGGCACAAGGCTGGATCGCCACTTGGCCAGAGACCATGTTGAGCTGGCCCGGGAGGAACTACATGTGGTTCAAAATCAAATGAAAATGACAGTGGCCAAGAAGGAGCTTTATGAACTCCGAATGACAAACCCCACAATAGAAATGATTACCGCTTGGGCTGTTGACACGGTGGCAGACGACGATATACTGTCACAACCTCCACCCTTGTCCCCGGTGAATGAATGTGACAACCCGGACTGCAAAGAATGGAGGCTGGAGGCTAACGCAGTGAGGGCTCAGCGGGACATATATGCTGCTGAGGTGAAATCCCTGCGCTGCAAGTTGCAGCAGAGGATAAAGGACAAGCGACAGAGGATGGATCAGCGGGCCGGGGACATGCCCGCGTTCGATGGGGAGGAACGAGAGCGGGTCATTCTGAAGAAACGACCCCGACCAGAGTCGACACCAACGAGGCTGTCCAAGTCGAAAGGTCCCTCCTGCAGCAAGTCTCCCATTCCTGCCTGCAGCACGTCTCCCATTCCCGCCTGCAGCACGTCTCCCATTCCCGCCTGCAGCAAGTCCCCCACTGGCTCTCACACCCATTCACCCAGCTCCTCAGAGCCTGCATCCATCCATACCGAGGCCTCGTCAACCTCCCCTCCCATAAATTCCCCCTGGTTCCGGGGCAGGGGCCGGGGAAATATAATGCGGGACATAACATTCCCACGGATCATGGGTAAGTGTTTTGGCTATGTGACACATGCAGTTTCTGTAACACATCATGTGTTGTCATTAAAGTACTGTTTATATTTCACAGAGGAGTATCTGCAAGGATACCGGGAGCATTATGCAGGTATCGACCCACCAGTGAGGCTCCAGGAAAACACAGTCTCCAAACTAAGCAGAGTGAAGTCGTTCCTCAGTTTCATGGCACACGGTTTCAATCGCCTGTCTGACTGGCTCTTTTTGAGGGATCTCAAGAGGATACGCGGGTGGTCCCGGAGCCTGATGAAGTCAAGCCTTCAGGTCACGACCTCCGACTTCTACATCAAGAATATATCACACTTTCTCAAGTACATGGCCGACACACCGTGCAAGGGGAGCAGGCTCAGCCAAACGGACATGATTTTAATCAAACGGGAAGTAGTTGCCATCCTGAAGTCCCTGAAGAGAAAAGTACTTATCCACCAGATGCAAGTGAAGCGTGACAAGATGGAAGGTCTGCCGAGCCACAACGACCTAATGACATGCTTGACTTCGACCACCACTCGCATCCCTCAGCTCCTGGATGTGATGGCCAGCAATCCGACTACCGCGACCCGGACACTGCTCTATGGGTATATGACTCTTCATTGGAGCTGCATTTATGGCCACCGTCCGGGGGTCTACTCCAACATGACCAACGCCGAGGTCCGAAAGGCGGATACAACTGGCACTGCCTTCGGCTACCTGGTTCATGTGAGTGCTATTAATCAATGTATTTATTCTGGCAGTTATATGCATGATTGACATTGTATTGACACTCTCTATCTCTGTCATAACAGGTAAGTAACCACAAGACGGCCAACGCGTTCGGGGAGGCGCAGCTGTACCTCACCGTAGAAGAATTTGGATGGATGAAGAGGTGGCTGGAAATTAAGGGTACGCTGACCTGCACCCAGAGCCGTTACTTTCTGTACACAGAGGGGAAGAACCCGTTCAGGAAGCTTGCCTACTCCCTGAGGTTGGCATGGGCTGATGTGGGGCTCCGCAGTCCCATTAACTTCACCGACCTCCGCACAGTCCACGCCGATAATGCGAAGAGGTTTCAAGACAAAGGCAACCGCCAAAGAGTGAGTGATTTCATGTGTCACAACACTGCAACTGCGGACAAATTTTACGCGAATAATCCTTCTTTGAAGGAGGCTGCGGACATTCGGTTGCTCTTCACACAGTCACTTCAAGCAGCGGCGGCGGCATCGACAGCAGCAGCGGGAAATGAAGACACTTTTGCGGGTATTGACATCGACAGTGACAACTCTGGAGAGGAGCACAGCCCGGCTCCCTACCAAGACTCCCTACCAAGACATGTCCCGAAGAGGGACCAGTCACTGGCCGAACACAACCCCTCAGACATGGGTGAAGAGAGGGTGCCATACTCTGCCCCAACTTCACCCACTGTTGCCAGTGATCAACTTGTAAATATGCAGTGTGTTGTTGTAATCAGTCCCCTTGTAAATACGTTATATCCTGTTTGAATTTATTTATTACTGTCAATATTACTGTAAATAAAGTTTGTTAAAATTACTAAGTGTTCTGTTTTTAATCCCACTATGGGTTTTCTTCTTTTAAGATCCCCAGGGGCACGATATTCTGGTTCTGGTGGTAGCATGTAGGTGTTTAGTCCGAGTGAGGAGTGCTCAAGTGTGGGATGATTTGTAAGGTAGAAGAGGGTAAAAAAAGTTAAAGTGTGAACCTCCAGCAGGGCAGGTGGTGCTGTGAAGAAGGCCGACTATGGGTGCCGATGGGCGGACGGCAAAGCACCGCAAAGTAGACCCCCTTTAAGTGTAGCCAGGGGCACGAGCAAAATCCTCCATGGAGGTTGGGTGCTGCTGCTGTGAAGAAGGCCGACTATGGGTGCCGATGGGCGGACGGCAAAGCACCGCAAAGTAGACCCCCTTTAAGTGTAGCCAGGGGCACGAGCAAAATCCTCCATGGAGGTTGGGTGCTGCTGCTGTGAGGAAGGCCGACTATGGGTGCTGATGGGCGGACGGTAAAGCACCGCAAAGTAGACCCCCTTTAAGTGTAGCCAGGGGCACGAGCAAAATCCTCCATGGAGGTTGGGTGCTGCTGCTGTGAGGAAGGCCGACTATGGGTGCTGATGGGCGGACGGTAAAGCACCGCAAAGTAGACCCCCTTTAAGTGTAGCCAGGGGCACGAGCAAAAGCCTCCATGGAGGTTGGGTGCTGCTGCTGTGAGGATGGCCGACTATGGGTGCTGATGGGCGGACGGTAAAGCACCGCAAAGTAGACCCCCTTTAAGTGTAGCCAGGGGCACGAGCAAAATCCTCCATGGAGGTTGGGTGCTGCTGCTGTGAGGAAGGCCGACTATGGGTGCTGATGGGCGGACGGTAAAGCACCGCAAAGTAGACCCCCTTTAAGTGTAGCCAGGGGCACGAGCAAAATCCTCCATGGAGGTTGGGTGCTGCTGCTGTGAGGAAGGCCGACTATGGGTGCTGATGGGCGGACGGTAAAGCACCGCAAAGTATACCCCCTTTAAGTGTAGCCAGGGGCACGAGAAACATCCTCCATGGAGGTTGGGTGCTGCTGCTGTGAGGAAGGCCGACTATGGGTGCTGATGGGCGGACGGTAAAGCACCGCAAAGTATACCCCCTTTAAGTGTAGCCAGGGGCACGAGAAACATCCTCCATGGAGGTTGGGTGCTGCTGCTGTGAGGAAGGCCGACTATGGGTGCTGATGGGCGGACGGTAAAGCACCGCAAAGTAGACCCCCCTTTAAGATTCCCAGGGGCACGAGATTCTTGAGGGTGTGATCATCTTGGTTTAGTCCGTGGGGGAGTGCTTAAGTTCGGGGGCCCGGGGACCCAAGGTGCTCGAGGTTCTGGAGGTACATGGGAGGGATCCTGGAGCTCCTTAGTCCGTGTTTTGGGGGTCTTGGAGCGGCCACAGAGAGGTGCTTTTCCCCGGGGTATGTCATGGAAGTCTGAAATAACCTGTTTGCTCATGTCAGGGAGAGATGCTGGGGCTGCTGCGTCCGTGTTTTGGGGGTCTTGGAGCGGCCCCGAAGAGGTGGCTTTGTCGGTGTACGTAATGTAAGTGTGAACTAGCCTGTTTTCTCAAGGCAGGGAGGGATCCTGGAGCTCCTTAGTCCGTGTTTTGGGGGTCTTGGAGCGGCCACAGAGAGGTGCTTTTCCCCGGGGTATGTCATGGAAGTCTGAAATAACCTGTTTGCTCATGTCAGGGAGAGATGCTGGGGCTGCTGCGTCCGTGTTTTGGGGGTCTTGGAGCGGCCCCGAAGAGGTGGCTTTGTCGGTGTACGTAATGTAAGTGTGAACTAGCCTGTTTTCTCAAGGCAGGGAGGGATCCTGGAGCTCCTTAGTCCGTGTTTTGGGGGTCTTGGAGCGGCCACAGAGAGGTGCTTTTCCCCGGGGTATGTCATGGAAGTCTGAAATAACCTGTTTGCTCATGTCAGGGAGAGATGCTGGGGCTGCTGCGTCCGTGTTTTGGGGGTCTTGGAGCGGCCCCGAAGAGGTGGCTTTGTCGGTGTACCTAATGGGTAAGAAAGCCAGTCTACACAGGTCGTGAAATGTGATTGAAATGTACAGAGTGCTGTACATTTCAATCACTTTGAATGGGAGTGGTGAGGTGTGGATGAAATGGCCATATCTCCCTTAAATTCACATCAAACTCACCCATCTTTCACACACTAATTCATGGGTAACAGAGCCATGTGCACCATGCATTTAAAGTAATGTTAGCCAGCTTTCAGACACTAATTCGTGGGGAAGAAAGTCACCCTGGTCGGGTCGGGAAATGTGATTGAAATGTACAGAGTGCTGTACATTTCAATCACTTTGAATGGGAGTCGTGAGGTGTGGATGAAATGGCCATATCTCCCTTAAATTCACAGCAAATTTACCCATCTTTCACACACTATTTCATGGGTAATAAAGCCATGTGCACACTGTATTTAAAGGGCTGCAGGAACACTTTACCCGCCTTTTAAACACCTTTTCCTGGGTAAACAATCCATGTATTTCCGCCTGCTTTCCATCAGCACCCGCCAGTCATCTCCCTGTTTGAAAGGGCCATATCTCCCTTAAATTCACAGCAAATTTACCCATCTTTCACACACTATTTCATGGGTAATAAAGCCATGTGCACACTGTATTTAAAGGGCTGCAGGAACACTTTACCCGCCTTTTAAACACCTTTTCCTGGGTAAAACAATCCATGTATTTCCGCCTGCTTTCCATCAGCACCCGCCAGTCATCTCCCTGTTTGAAAGGGCCATATCTCCCTTAAATTCACAGCAAATTTACCCATCTTTCACACACTATTTCATGGGTAATAAAGCCATGTGCACACTGTATTTAAAGGGCTGCAGGAACACTTTACCCGCCTTTTAAACACCTTTTCCTGGGTAAACAATCCATGTATTTCCGCCTGCTTTCCATCAGCACCCGCCAGTCATCTCCCTGTTTGAAAGGGCCATATCTCCCTTAAATTCACAGCAAATTTACCCATCTTTCACACACTATTTCATGGGTAATAAAGCCATGTGCACACTGTATTTAAAGGGCTGCAGGAACACTTTACCCGCCTTTTAAACACCTTTTCCTGGGTAAACAATCCATGTATTTCCGCCTGCTTTCCATCAGCACCCGCCAGTCATTTCAAACGGTTTCAAATCGTTTTTTTCACTTTTAAAAAGAGCTTTCTGCCCTGTAAATGATTTCTAATCATTATTACCGTCATGGAGGAGCTGCAGGGACACTTTACCCGCCTTTTAAACACCTTTTCCTGGGTAAACAATCCATTTATTTCCGCCTGCTTTCCATCAGCACCCGCCAGTCATTTCAAACGGTTTCAAATCGTTTTTTCACTTTTAAAAAGAGCTTTCTGCCCTGGCAATTATATCTAATCATTATTACCGTCATGGAGGAGCTGCAGGAACACTTTACCCGCCTTCTAAACACTTATTCCTGGCTAAAACAATCAATGTATTTCCGCCAGGGTCACAGCCTGCTGCTGCTGCTGCTGCTGCGGCGGCTGCTGCTGCTGCTCTCCCTCCCTAAATTCACATCAAAGTCACCCAGCTTTCACACACTATTTCATGGGTAATAAAGCCATGTGCACACTGTATTTAAAGTAATGTTAGCCAGCTTTCAGACACTAATTCCTGGGGAAGAAAGTCACCCTGGACGGGTCATCAAATGTGATTGAAATGGACAGATTCCTGTACATTTCAATCACTTTTAATGGGAGTCGTGAGGTGTGGATGAAATGGCCATATCTTCCTTAAATTCACATCAAAGTCACCCAGCTTTCACACACTATTTCATGGGTAATAAAGCCATGTGCACACTGTATTTAAAGTAATGTTAGCCAGCTTTCAGACACTAATTCCTGGGGAAGAAAGTCACCCTGGACGGGTCATCAAATGTGATTGAAATGGACAGATTCCTGTACATTTCAATCACTTTTAATGGGAGTCGTGAGGTGTGGATGAAATGGCCATATCTTCCTTAAATTCACATCAAAGTCACCCAGCTTTCACACACTATTTCATGGGTAATAAAGCCATGTGCACACTGTATTTAAAGTAATGTTAGCCAGCTTTCAGACACTAATTCCTGGGGAAGAAAGTCACCCTGGACGGGTCATCAAATGTGATTGAAATGGACAGATTCCTGTACATTTCAATCACTTTTAATGGGAGTCGTGAGGTGTGGATGAAATGGCCATATCTTCCTTAAATTCACATCAAAGTCACCCAGCTTTCACACACTATTTCATGGGTAATAAAGCCATGTGCACACTGTATTTAAAGTAATGTTAGCCAGCTTTCAGACACTAATTCCTGGGGAAGAAAGTCACCCTGGACGGGTCAT
>NW_027262134.1:0-42409 GCF_902827115.2 Pseudochaenichthys georgianus | reverse complement strand
GTACACACATCCTTTACTCAAGTAGAAGTACACACATCCTGTACTCCAGTAGAAGTACACACATCCTTTACTCAAGTAGAAGTACACACATCCTGTACTACAGTAGAAGTACACACATCCTGTACTACAGTAGAAGTACACACATCCTGTACTCAAGTAGAAGTACACACATCCTGTACTACAGTAGAAGTACACACATCCTGTACTACAGTAGAAGTACACTCATCCTGTATTCAAGTAGAAGTACACACATCCTGTATTCAAGTAGAAGTACACACATCCTGTAATCAAGTAGAAGTACATACATCCTGTATTCAAGTAGAAGTACACATATCCTGTACTCAAGTAGAAGTACATACATCCTGTATTCAAGTAGAAGTACATACATCCTGTACTCCAGTAGAACTACACACATCCTGTACTCAAGTAGAAGTACCAGTAGAACTACACACATCCTGTACTCAAGTAGAAGTACATACATCCTGTATTCAAGTAGAAGTACACACATCCTGTACTCAAGTAGAAGTACACACATCCTGTACTTAAGTAGAAGTACACACATCCTGGACTCAAGTAGAAGTACAGATACTCGTGTTTAAAGATACTCTGGTAAAAGTAGAAGTACTGACTAAACTTCTTTACTCAAGTCAAAGTAAAGAGGCTTTGAAGTGTACAAAGGTATTTGTGTTCAACATGTAAGAAGTAGAAAGTACAGGTATTTGGGTTCAACATGTAAGAAGTAGAAAGTACAGGTATTTGAGTTCAACATGTAAGAAGTAGAAAGTACAGGTATTTGTGTTCAACATGTAAGAAGTAGAAAGTACAGGTATTTGAGTTCAACCTGTAAGAAGTAGAAAGTACAGGTATTTGAGTTCAACATGTGAGAAGTAGAAAGTACAGGTATTTGAGTTCAACATGTGAGAAGTAGAAAGTACAGGTATTTGAGTTCAACATGTAAGAAGTAGAAAGTACAGGTATTTGAGTTCAACATGTGAGAAGTAGAAAGTACAGGTATTTGAGTTCAACATGTGAGAAGTAGAAAGTACAGGTATTTGAGTTCAACATGTGAGAAGTAGAAAGTACAGGTATTTGGGTTCAACATGAGAGAAGTAGAAAGTACAGGTATTTGAGTTCAACATGTGAGAAGTAGAAAGTACAGGTATTTGAGTTCAACATGTGAGAAGTAGAAAGTACAGGTATTTGGGTTCAATATGTAAGAAGTAGAAAGTACAGGTATTTGAGTTCAACATGTAAGAAGTAGAAAGTACAGGTATTTGAGTTCAATATGTAAGAAGTAGAAAGTACAGGTATTTGAGTTCAACATGTAAGAAGTAGAAAGTACAGGTATTTGAGTTCAATATGTAAGAAGTAGAAAGTACAGGTATTTGAGTTCAACATGTAAGAAGTAGAAAGTACAGGTATTTCAGTTCAACATGTAAGAAGTAGAAAGTACAGGTATTTGTGTTCAACATGTAAGAAGTAGAAAGTACAGGTATTTGTGTTCAACATGTAAGAAGTAGAAAGTACAGGTATTTGAGTTCAACATGTAAGAAGTAGAAAGTACAGGTATTTGAGTTCAACATGTAAGAAGTAGAAAGTACAGGTATTTGGGTTCAACATGTAAGAAGTAGAAAGTACAGGTATTTGGGTTCAACATGTAAGAAGTAGAAAGTACAGGTATTTGGGTTCAACATGTAAGAAGTAGAAAGTACAGGTATTTGAGTTCAACATGACAGAAGTAGAAAGTACAGGTATTTGAGTTCAACATGTAAGAAGTAGAAAGTACAGGTATTTGAGTTCAACATGACAGAAGTAGAAAGTACAGGTATTTGAGTTCAACATGACAGAAGTAGAAAGTACAGGTATTTGGTGTTTGCTTTTAAAGGAGTCAACGGAAATAGCTTTGGATCTGAAATGGAAGACGATTCCAAAGGAGAGGTGCTCGAATTGAAAAGGCTCTGACTGGGTCATTTAAAAATTGTAATATCTTACTTTACTTACTACTCACTGCTGAGTAAGTGGTTATTAGTTACACTACTAGGTTCAAATATTTATAATTATTTAATTCATTTAAATCTTACTATATGGCAAGTTTTAGCCTCAACTCAAATTAAATTCATGCACTTTTTTTGAAAGTGTGTTTTTCAGAAATCAGAGAGCAGGGTGCATTTACAAGGCTCAATAAAACAGAACACGAACATATCAAACAAAGAGTCAACCACGCCTTCATTAATAACAATTGAATACATCTATTATAAAAAGTAGCAGATTATAAAAAACGATGTGAACATAAACAAGTAGTAGCAGCCAACATGTATGCATGGTAAAAGTAAAGTATATACAGTTTCTTTGTTATTTAATATATTTAAACATGCGTATTCTCCCCTCCAGATAGTGCACGGGCTGAAGAGCAGCGATGTGGCCAAGACCTTCCGGAAAGCCATCAATAAGAAAGAGGGACTCAGGAACGTGGCGGGAACGTCGGAGCAGTCGGGAACGCAGCACTCTTACTCAGGTACTAAACATATTATGCATATTCACATTTTCTATATTTAAACTATGCAAGACTTTCAGCAAAACAAACATCCGTCCACACAATGACGAATGTTCGGTCCTCACAAGTATAGCAAAACAAACACACCAAGACACATACATTTACATAAACACACGGAAACTGTGGGAGATTTTTATTCAATACCGATAATTAACGATAAAATATATGAAAGCCAGAATGCACAATTTAAAATAATAAACAACACATTTAAAATCAAGGAAACTACATGTTACTAAAATGAAATCAAGGCTGTGGATTTTCTATCTTGGTAGCAGTCAATAGTAACATAAAAACAAATCAAATAGAATAGAAATAGTGCAATCAGACTCTATATTACTTGTAGACTCTGATTGCACTATTTCTATTCGACTTTATTTATTTGTTTTAATTTGTATTTACTTGCCCTATTTTATCTGTTGTATTGCGTTGCTCTGTTGCAGGAGCCTGTGACCTCAGATTTCCATTGACTGTAGAATGCAATAAAACCTTGAAACCTTGCAACAGAGTATATATTTCAGTTGGTTTGACTGTGGTTTGTTTCCCGTGCAGAGGAGGAGAAGGTGGCGTTTGTGAACTGGATCAATAAAGCTCTGGAGAAAGATGCTGACTGTAAACACGTCCTGCCGATGGACCCCCACACCGACGACCTGTTCACCGCCATGGGGGACGGCATCGTGCTCTGGTACAACGCACAATCAATCAGAAAGAGACCTTTGTTATTCCCACAGAGGAGACATTTATATTGTGACAGCAAAAGTAAAGAGTAGTATTAATAAAGAGGCATGAAATATTAGAAAAGTATCGATCCAGAAGGACAACAATAAAAGTTGCAGTTTGTTGTAAAACTTCCAAAGTTCACTGAAAAAACTGAAGCATTGACTTTAATTAAATGTTTTATGTCAACAGATTTCACATAACTGTATCAGTTTAGTTGAAAGCAATACTATTAAGTTTAACGTAATGTTATTGCTTTGAACTAACCTGAACCATCTATTAACATAATACATTTAATTAAAGAAAAAGAGTTTAAAAGCTTTAAAAGCTTTCAGCTGCTCGGCTCCCAGACTCTGGAACACCCTGCCACGACGCATCCGTCTGATTCCACTACATTCAAAACCCAACTCAAAACCCACCAAACTGGCATTTTCTCTATAATCTGTACCCTGTGTCCTTTTGTGTCCCTTTGTGTCCTTTTGTGTCCCTTTGTGTCCTTTTGTGTCCCTTTGTGTCCCTGTGTGTCCTTTTGTGTCCCTTTTTGTCCCTTTGTGTCCTTTTGTGTCCCTTTGTGTCCTTTTGTGTCCCTTTGTGTCCTTTTGTGTCCTTTTGTGTCCCTTTGTGTCCTTTTGTGTCCCTTTGTGTCCCTGTGTGTCCTTTTGTGTCCTTTTGTGTCCTTTTGTGTCCCTGTGTGTCCTTTTGTGTCCTTTTGTGTCAATTTGTGTCCTTTTGTGTCCCTTTGTGTCCCTTTGTGTCCTTTTGTGTCCTTTTGTAGTCAGTGTCCTGTTTGTCTTGTCTTACCCCGGCGGATACTTCACTAAATCCACTGTTTTAATTTGTAAGGTAAAATTGTAAATTGTAAATCTGTAACCCTGTAAGGTGTCCTTGGGTGTTATGAAAGGCACCCCCCAAAATAAATGTATTATTATTATTATTATTAAAAAGAACATCAAATAATACCAAAACAAGTGTAATCAAGCCATTAAACCATACATGTGTTCCAGGTTGTGTTTCTCTCTGTTAATGTATGTTAATATTAAAATGTTTTCTTGTCAGTAAGATGATCAACCTGTCCGTCCCCGACACCATCGACGAGAGGACGATCAACAAGAAGAAACTCACTCCCTTCACCATCCAGGTACCACACACTTTAATGTAGATACATATATATATATATATATTCATTTAGTTTGTTAGCACGTCCATCAGCTCCTGCATTACAGCAGATATGCATCCCTTTACATCATAACCAGAGTACAATGCAATCCGTTATAATGACTAGAAACCTCTAAAATGTCTGAGCATCAAAATATAAAAGTAATCTCATTACTTTTACCTCAATATCAAATGCAATGCAAATTAATCCAAAAGAAAATAAATATCAATCAGATGTGTTTTAGTGTATTCTGTAAGACACCAGAGCAACGTGGCCTCAGAGAAGAAACCAAGATATTTAGGATCAGAAAGGATTTTATTGATATGAAAACCTGCCTTTCATGAATCAGATTCAGGCTGACCTTCTTAATGCAAATATCAGTTACTAATGTACTATGTATATAGACTTTACTAGCACAAGGTTTCTGAAGGTGTTTGTTAACGGCTCTACTTTTTATTCTGTATTTTTGTATTTTAGGTATATATTGCACAGTTATTAACGGCATATATATATATAATAATATTTCATTCCGATAGCACACTTTAAAAACAACGTAATCTCAGGGTCAACGCTATGAGGAGAAAATAATAAAACAAATAAAATAAAAAGTGATCTAAGGAGCATATTGAATAAGATATGGTAACATAAAAAAAGGTTAGAATAAAAAATAAATAAAATAAAGGAAAGTCATTAAAATGCGGTTTCCTCGAAAAAAATATGTTTTCCAATCTTCTTTATTTTTTATTTCCTACATATTTAGGGTTAAAAAAACATCTTGTAATTTAGACTTTTTTAATTTAATTTTTAAATATTACAGTATGTCCACTGTAGAGGACGTCAGGACCATTTTAGTGTGAAAAGACAGCCACAATTAACAGATAGACGATACGTATTATGTTCATAGAGTGATATTAATAAAACAATACATTCACCTTTATTCAAAACATAAATAAGTAATTTATCTGAACATTGCTGTTTATTTTGGTCACTAAAAAATCTTCAAAGACCTGTAGTCAATGTACTGTATATATATATTATATTGCTTATTGGTTGGTATTTAACAATTGTTTAGCTTTGTGCATATGACAATAAAACCTTTGAATCTTGGGGTCTCTGATCTGCAGGAGAACCTGAACCTGGCTCTGAACTCGTCGTCAGCCATTGGCTGCCACGTGGTCAACATAGGAGCGGAGGACCTGAAGGAGGGCCGGCAGCACCTGGTCCTGGGTCTGCTGTGGCAGGTCATCAAGATCGGGCTGTTCGCTGACATCGAGCTCAGCAGGAACGAAGGTTAGTATCAATAACAAAGTCAAATACAACTGCAGCACGAAGTATACAAACAAATCAGAATACCTTTACTTGCCCCATAGAGGGTCAATTCACATTATTAGAGTAGGTAAAGAGCCAAAATAGCTTGAAAATAATTAAGAAGCATGCAGACATCGAGCTCAGCAGGAACGAAGGTGAGGGGGGTGAAATACTAATAACAAAGTCAAACATAGCTGCAGCACAAAGTACAGCCTTAAAAACGAATCAGAATACCTTTTTACCAAATAAATGTACAGGTACAGCAAGAGCAAAGATAGCTTGATAATTAAGAAGCATGCAGACATCGAGCTCAGCAGGAACGAAGGTTAATATTAATAACAAAGTTAAACACAACTGCACCTGCCTAACCCATAGCCATAACAACTTGAAAAATAATTAAATTAAATTCAAAGGTTTTATTGTCATATGCTCAGTGTAGAAATGGCAATGAACATCTTCTGACCTGAGCTCCTCCAGCAATGCAACATATATAATAAAATACAAAGTAGTGCAAAAAGTCTACACACATGTAAATCAAATCAGAATAACTTTAGCCGTCCCACAGAGGGGAAATGTACAGTTACAGCAAGTAAAGAGCCAAAGACAGCTTGGAAATAATGAAGAAGCATGCATACAATATCAAAGATACAAATTGAAATGACAATTTATTAAATACACATCTAGTACCAGTAAGTGTAACATGTGTAACGTGGTGTGATAGCAGCTGTGATAGTATTCACAGTGCAAGTATATATTGAACAGTTATTTACAGAAGTTAAATTGTCTATCTAAGAGACAGCAGCCATTAATAACAATAATTATGAAGCGCTACAGTATATATTTACACAAGTAGTGTTGCACTACAGGGGTTAGTCTTTGTTGTTATGTAGTGTTATTGGAGTTATTGAAATACACTGATTTGTTTCCCTTCCTTTGTGTGTGTGTGTTTGTGTGTGTGTGTGTGTGTGTGTGTGTGTGTGTGTGTGTGTGTGTGTGTGTGTGTGTGTGTGTGTGTGTGTAGCTCTGATGGCTCTTCTGCGTGACGGAGAGTCTCTGGAAGATCTGATGAAACTTTCCCCCGAAGAGCTGCTGCTGCGCTGGGCCAACTTCCACCTGGAGGAGGCCGGCTGCAGTAAGATCAACAACTTCAGCTCCGACATCAAGGTACACACACACACACACACACACACACACACACACACACACACACACGCACACACACACACACAATTAATACAAATTAGAGCAGCCACACACACACACACACACACACGCACGCACACACACACACAATTAATACAAATTATTTTATTTAATATTTTGTCATATTTTATTGTATATTTTTATTTTTTGAATATCTATATTTCATGTAAATCATTTTCTATATTTTAATCTTATAATCATTTTTTTAAATAGTTTTTTTGGTAGTTTTTCTTACAATTGATCTTCTTTAACTGTGTTTATGTATGATCCATATATACCTCGTATGTGTCTACTTTGCAATCAACCTGATTCTGAAAACAGCTGTAGTACAAACATATGTCCTCTAGGGGGAGCCATTACTTTTCATAAAAGGACTGTTGCTGAAAATATCAAAACATTGAGTATTGTTCATGCTGGGCCCGTAACAGTATTTTTTGGTGAGGACAAAACAAAAAGTCCTCACAGAACAGGTTATATCTCAATACTGGATCCTCATAAATACAGCAAAACAAACATACCTACACACATTGATGAATGTCCGGTCCTCATAAGTATAGCAAAACAAACACACCAAGACACATACATACATTTTCATAAACGGACAGAAAAGATGGGAGATTTTTATTCAAAAGCAAAATAAATGATAAAAAAGCCAAATTGTATAATTTTAAATAATAAACAAGAAGTGAAAAATCAAGGAAATGATTTTCTATCTTATTTCAAAGACGGATTAAAATATATTGTTTATATTTCTTGTGTTTCAGGACTCGAAGGCGTACTACAGCATCCTGAACCAGGTCGCCCCGAAAGGAGACGAGGAGGGGATCCCCCCCATCGCCATCGATGTGTCCGGACTCAGGGTCAGACACGAGATCACACTTTTATTCCATGATATCTGTTTATAAACCTCATCCTGATATACTTTTTTACACCTTTTCTTTACTTTTTAATGACATAATATACAATAGTACTAAATAATATAAATGTATTGTTTTAATCTTGGCTTTTTTCAACTTGCAATGGCTCCATTACACCGTCATTTAGTCGTGCACTGGAAAAAATGCTGCTCCAAAAACAAGTAAAACAAAAACGAAAACAAGGTGTTTTCCCTTGAAATAAGTACAAAAGCCGGCCAATAGAACAAGTGAACATTTGTAAGATGTCTTGAAATAAGATGGGATATTTAGATAAATCCGATCTTATAATTAGCTGGGAGAACTCATCGTGAACTATATTTGACCAGAATCAGGAGATGTTATGAGTTTCATTTGAGATACAACTCAAAATAAGATGATTTGACTTAACAAGATGAGGCATTGTCTGAAAACAAGACCCGATATCTCACAGCAGTGTTACTTCTGAAGTTCTCATGTCTTATATCAGGCGGAGAGACGTATTCTGACTAGATATATATGAGTAAGATTTCGAGTTTTGTCAAGTGTGGCAAATATTTGTCATTCTGTTTATAAATATCAGAGAATATCCACGATTTTTCTTGAAATTTAGATTTTTCTTATATAAAATCTCTCTCTCAGTATTTTTAAAAGTGTAAGTGCTCTCACTGCATCCACCTCGGTGCATTATTGGAAATGACAAATATTGTATGCTTTACCCTCTAATCACAAAGTACAAAACTAAAACTAAATATATAATACCCAACAATGAAATGAGAAAAAAAAACTAATAATAATAAAACATTAAATAAGTGTTTTAATAATGATCATTTATAAATGTCTCAAAGAGGTGATATTAATTATGTTTAGTTAATAAATAATTAATAATAAATCTCTTAATGATATTAAAGCTCTTTGCTGCCCCCTACAGGAGAAGGAGGACATGTTGTTAATTAATAATAAATCTCTGTATATAAATTATATTAAAGCTCTTTGCTGCCCCCTACATGAGAAGGAGGACGTGTTGTTAATTAATAATAAATCTCTGTATATAAATTATATTAAAGTTCTTTGCTGCCCCCTACAGGAGAAGGAGGACATGTTGTTAATTAATAATAAATCTCTGTATATAAATTATATTAAAGCTCGTTGCTGCCCCCTACAGGAGGAGGACATGTTGTTAATTAATAATAAATCTCTGTATATAAATTATATTAAAGCTCTTTGCTGCCCCCTACAGGAGAAGGAGGACATGTTGTTAATTAATAATAAATCTCTGTATATAATTGATATTAAAGCTCTTTGCTGCCCCCTACAGGAGAAGGAGGACATGTTGTTAATTAATAATACATCTCTGTATATAAATGATATTAAAGCTCTTTGCTGCCCCCTACAGGAGAAGGACGATGTGGAGAGAGCGGAGATGATGTTGCAGCAGGCAGACCGGCTCGGCTGCAGACAGTTCGTCATGCCGACAGACGTCGTCCGCGGCAACCCCAAACTCAACCTGGCCTTCGTTGCTAACCTGTTCAACAAATACCCGGCGCTAAAGAAACCCTGAGAACGTGGACATCGACTGGAGCTCCATCGAGGGTTCGTTTATCCCCCGTCTGTTTCTGAAACCTCTCACCATATATATCTATCTATATATATATATATATATTATCTCACCAAAAACATATATATTAGATAGAATAATAATTTAAAAGCTTTATATAAATATTATTATTATTGTTGATGATTTATTTATTTGTTTTCAGATAATTATTATATTAGAGTTCATATCAGAACAGAGCGTTTATATTCAGCTTCTCTTCAGTGTTCTGATGTTTCCGGATGTTTTCCAGGTGAGACCCGGGAGGAGCGGACCTTCAGGAACTGGATGAATTCTCTGGGAGTGAATCCTCGAGTGAACCACCTCTACGTGTAAGAAAACATATATATATATATATATATATATATATATATAAGCCATTACTTTTCTTATGAGGAAAGTTGCTGAAAATATAAAAACATTGAGTATTGTTCATCTTGAGGCAGACAGTATTTTTTGGTGAGGACAAAACAAAAAGTCCTCACAGAATGGGTTATATCTCAATATTTGATCCTCATAAAGACAGCAAAACAAACACACGTACACACATTACATGTTACTTATTAGACGCTTTTATCCAAAGCGACTCACATACTCAGCACTGAGGGCACAGGAGCAATTTGGGGTCAAGGGTCTCAGGGACACAACGACATGCTGACTGCAGTGGGGTTTGAACCTGTGCCCCCCTGAACCCAACACCAAGGCTCAATGACGAATGTTTGGTCCTCATAAGTGTATCAAAACAAACACACCAAGACACATACATACATTTACATAAACACACAGAAACTATGGGAGATTTTTATTCAATAGCGATAATAAAAATAAAGAAAGAAAATAGCTAAATAAACATATACATAGTGTCTCTGAGCACTGCAAGACATTCAGGCGGAGGACATGGTTTGAAAATGAATTATGACATTTATTGTATTTTTTTGCGACATGACTTTCCATGATTTCTATAACTTATTTCTTTTTTTGTAATGACATATTATGCGGTTATTTTCTTGTAATTGTTATGACTTACATGACCTTTACTTGTTGTTTTTGCGTTGTGTTTCAGGGACATTGACGACGCGCTGGTGATCTTCCAGCTCTACGAGAAGATTAAGGTCCCAGTGGATTGGGACAAAGTCAACAAGCCGCCATACTCCAAACTGGGAAGCAACATGAAGAAGGTGACGAAATGCAGATACTGAGTATTCTGCGCTGAATCTCAATGTAGTTCTGTACTTTATTTGACGTACACTATTATGGTTGTTGTACATTTTATACTATTCTTTAACTTTTCCTACTAGTTTTTTTGGTCGACATACAATTACTTTTTTAAAAGAGACATATGAACTTTTTATGACTTACTATAGCTATATCTCAAAACCTTCTATTATCTTCTTTTACACTTTTTTCCAAACTATTTCCGACTAAAGTGTGACTTTTTTTATTTTCTAATTTTTGTAACTTTTTTTACATTTTATTCTTAACTATACATTTATTTTCCAGCATACTATACTGACTGTAATTAAAACTTCTTTTGACAATCCATACCTTAACTTTTTGTCTTTTCTTTGACAAAATAACCTTCATTGACTTTTTTTTACATTACTTATTTTTGTACTTTTTTTCAAACATTTTTCAACACGTTTTTTAAATGTTAAAATATTCGTCTAAAATCAAAGAGTGTGAAACTTCAGAGAGATAAATCCTCCTGTTTCAGCTGGAGAACTGTAACTACGCGGTGGAGTTGGGGAAGAAGGAGGCCAAGTTCTCTCTGGTCGGCATCGCGGGGCAGGACCTGCACTCCGGGAATCGAAAGCTCACCCTCGCTCTGCTCTGGCAGCTCATGAGGAGGTAACTCAAACGAAAGCTCTTTAAACCTTTACCATCAAACAGTTACTGCCTCAAAGACCTCTGAACAAATCTCCGACAAAACCCATCCATTCTCTGGAAGGAACACAAACCGTCTCCTCAGCATGATCTTTTATTGTGGCGGTGTGTCTCCTCAGCGTGATCTTTTATTGTGGCGGTGTGTCTCCTCAGCGTGATCTTTTATTGTGGCGGTGTGTCTCCTCAGCATGATCTTTTATTGTGGCGGTGTGTCTCCTCAGCGTGATCTTTTATTGTGGCGGTGTGTCTCCTCAGCGTGATCTTTTATTGTGGCGGTGTGTCTCCTCAGCATGATCTTTTATTGTGGCAGTGTGTCTCCTCAGCATAATCTTTTATTGTGGCGGTGTGTCTCCTCAGCGTGATCTTTTATTGTGGCGGTGTGTCTCCTCAGCGTGATCTTTTATTGTGGCGGTGTGTCTCCTCATTATGATCTTTTATTGTGGCGGTGTGTCTCCTCAGCGTGATCTTTTATTGTGGCGGTGTGTCTCCTCAGCATGATCTTTTATTGTTTAGCGGTGTGTCTCCTCAGCGTGATCTTTTATTGTGGCGGTGTGTCTCCTCAGCGTGATCTTTTATTGTGGCGGTGTGTCTCCTCAGCGTGATCTTTTATTGTGGCGGTGTGTCTCCTCAGCGTGATCTTTTATTGTGGCGGTGTGTCTCCTCAGCATGATCTTTTATTGTGGCGGTGTGTCTCCTCAGCATGATCTTTTATTGTGGCGGTGTGTCTCCTCAGGTACACTCTGAACATCCTGGAGGATCTGGGCGACGGTCGTAAAGTGACGGATGACACCATCGTGTGCTGGGTGAACGATGCTCTCACTCAGGCGGGGAAACCCACCATCAGCAGCTTCAAGGTGAACACACACCTGGATATTACATTTATTTCTGAAATACCATTTACATATTATATTACGACTATTTTAAACTTTTTGTAACTCTTTTGGACAAACTTCGACTTTCTTCGACACTACACTTTCAATCTTTCTGGACATTTTTACTTTTTTTTGTTTTACTTTCTTTTGTTTTTACATTTTATTATAAAAAATAAAAAACATACCAGACTATATTTTACCCTTTTTCTACAATTTATAATAATCATGTATGTGTCGTGGTGTGTTTGTTTTGCCATACTTCTGAGGACCAAACATTCATCATTGCGTGTGTGAGGATCAAGTTTTGAGATATAACCCGTTCTTTTGACTTTCCAGATACTATACTATGAAATGTTATCCCTACTTTTTAACCTTTTTATTAACATTACTAAACTAGGACTTTTTATTTTTTTACATTTACGAGATTTCATAATTTTTGTAACCTTTCTTTTACATATGTGACATTTTATAAAAAAAACTTTTTTTGTAAGTTTAAAAAAACCACTATCGTTTAAAAAAACGTTTTCAATATTTATATTTACACACCACTCTGTAATCCCCCTCCTCAACCCCTCTCCCTGCGCCTGTGTCTCAGGACGCGTCGATCAGCAGCAGCATGCCGGTCCTGGACCTGATCGACTCCATCCAGCCCGGATCAATCAGATACGACCTGCTGAAGACCGAAGACCTGACGGAGGACGAGAAGCTCAACAACGCAAAGTAAACACTTCAGAGTCACATTCACTGTAGACTGAGACTACTGAGACCACTGGAGCTCTTTCCTCCCATAACACTCTATAACCCCTCCCACTGTGTGTCTATAACCCCTCCCACTGTGTGTCTATAACTCCTCCCACTGTGTGCCTATAACTCCTCCCACTGTGTGTCTATAACTCCTCCCACTGTGTGTCTATAACTCCTCCCACTGTGTGCCTATAACTCCTCCCACTGTGTGCCTATAACTCCTCCCACTGTGTGCCTATAACTCCTCCCACTGTGTGTCTATAACTCCTCCCACTGTGTGCCTATAACTCCTCCCACTGTGTGCCTATAACTCCTCCCACTGTGTGTCTATAACTCCTCCCACTGTGTGCCTATAACTCCTCCCACTGTGTGTCTATAACTCCTCCCACTGTGTGCCTATAACTCCTCCCACTGTGTGTCTATAACCCCTCCCACTGTGTGTCTATAATAACTCCTCCCACTGTGTGTCAATCTGAATACCATCATTACAAACTCTCTCTGCTCTATAACATTTGCAATATCAACACTAACGTGCAATCACGTATCTGCCACTACATTTTCTTGCACTTCTCGTTACTGCTCGTCAGGTCTTTGCATTAGTTGTGTTTCTTGTAGATATTTAATGAATGTTTTCACTGCACTGTTTACCGTCTCTTTGTAACTCTGGCACAACAACTTCCTTCGGGATAAATACAGTCCTGGTATCTTACAGAATCAGATACCTCACAGGAACAGCCGAGGTGTGAATGTACCTGCCAATTAACCCGATTCAGATTTAAACTTGTTCACAGTAGCTTTAAATGAACAGTATCCTCTATCCTGTGAGGTCGTGGAAGCAGGCGAGGATATGCGAGTACAGATTGTTCAGGTGGAATAACAGAACCTGTGATCACTTCCTGTTTCTGCAGGTATGCTATCTCCATGGCGAGGAAGATGGGCGCCCGAGTGTACGCGCTGCCGGAGGACCTGGTGGAGGTGAACCCTAAGATGGTGATGACGGTGTTCGCCTGCCTGATGGCCCGCGGCATGAAGAGGGCCTGAAGAGGGCCTGAACAGGGCCTGAACAGGGCCTGGAGAGGGCCTGAACCGGGCCTGAAGCGGGCCTAAAGCGGGCCTGAACCGGGCCTGAACAGGGCCTGACGAGGGCCTGAAGCGGGCCTGAAGCCGGCCTGAAGAGGGCCTGAAGAGGGCCTGAAACCGCCTCGTTAACACATTAGCAATACTGAGATACTGAGGTTAATTAATAAAAAGTCAGGTACTTCAGGGTCAAAACTCCAAACAGGACAGATGTTTATGTTGCTCAGTCATCTGTGATGTTCCTCATGTTTACTAAATAAATACATATTAATACAATCAGGTACTTCAGGGTGAAACGGGACCACCGGAGATTTCCTCTGCAAACATTGAGAGGCTTCAAAGTCTGTGGTTCCTCTTCTTATCTCTGCTCAGGGTTTTCACTCAAATCACAATCTTTTACACCAAATGTTTGCAATAAATAAAGTTTTTTGTATAATCAGTTGTGTTGTTGTTGCTTGGTAACAGCTCTCGTGTTACTAGAGAAACAGTCAGGTGACAACAAACGGCATCACTGAGCTAACATTTAGAGTGACTTCATTAGCTTAGCATAGACTCTGGGAACGGCTAGCCTCTCGGGGTTAAAATCACTAAATGTTAAATTAGCAGCAGTTCAGTTCACATTGGACGTATTGTAATGAGTTTTAAACTTGTTAATATTGGTAGGTAAGGATTTAAATTCTGATGCCCCATCCTCCTTCAAGATATCGGCTTCAAAATGTGGATTTGCTTCAGATGTTAGCCCGAGCATCGTAGATAAATCTCACCCTATAACTAAATGACTTTCTGAATCTGTGCCGTTTCAGCGCGAGGGAGAACGTTCTGGTGCCTTCCGCCCCCCCTCACCATCACCACGGATCCATCCTGCGAGTTTCAGATGGACGCTCTCCAGTTACCACCGAGACGTTCTTGCTATTAATACCATTTATTAAACCCAAAACAGCGTGTTCTGTGATGCTCGTGCTACAATCTAAAGGAAATCCACATTTTGAAGAAGCTCTGGAGAATCAGAGACATTTTGAATTCTGACCTAACGATGTTACCATGTGAACAGATGGTAACAAACAAACCAGATGTTATTAGTAGAGCCGGGACTCGATTAAAAAAAGTAATCTAATTAATTAGAGGCTTTGTAATTAATTAATCGAAATTAATCGCATTTGTAATCAAATATACATATCTGACCTGAGAACAGTGAGAAGCAGTTTCACATGGATGTGACTCCAGGTGGTCGACAGTCGAGTGCAGTCCAGGGAGCTGGTTATCCTCTCAGACGTGGACTGACTTATCCTGGCCCTGAACCCAGTCATCTGGTTGAGTGTGAGTTGGGTCAGGGTGTGGTTCCTTGCACTCGGAGTCGGGCTAACTGCTACATGCTAGCTGCTACATGCTAGCTGCTACATGCTAGCTGCTACATGCTAACTGCTACATGCTAACTGCTAGCTGCTACATGCTAGCTGCTACATGCTAACTGCTACATGCTAGCTGCTACATGCTTTGCACTTTGGGCTTGATGTGCTGCGGCTCTTATCGACGCTTCCATCCGTCCGTTTTTTAAAACAAAATGTCCCATCCACGGGGCCGACCAAAGCGGTCTCATCAGCTTGTTCGTTCATGTTTGACTATTGTTCACCGTGGTTTGTTGTTGTTTGAAGTCCCATGCTGAAGTCATGAACGTTAGTTGGTGCTCCAGTATAATCGGTACGCCTGAAACGCATCCAGTGAGAAACGTTCCGCTGTGCAAAAATAAGTGCGTTTAAAGTGCGTTAATTTTTTTAGCGCGTTTTTGTGTAATTAATTAATCTTAATTAACGCGTTAAAGTCCCGGCCCTAGTTATTATTGATCAGTGAGCTCCAGGAGTGGAGGGCACCAGCTGGGCGTAACCCGACGTAGAACCAAAGGTTAAGACCAAACTAAAGTTATGACTAGTCACCACTTAGACCTAAGCCCGCTATGCGTTGCGCCCGGGTGTAACTTTTACGCCTAGTATGGAGCAGGCGTAAATCGGAAAGACAGACTAGTATCCATAGTAACGTAAAACAGGCAAGAAGGATATTAACGATGGCAGGGCGTCTTGTTTACAGGTTTAACAACGAAAGGGCCTTAAGAAGAGAAAGAGTCGTCCGTGATGGAACAACCCCACTGGACATCTGTTCAGTGAGCTGATGGAGAGGTTTCGTTTCCGCAGACGAGCCCTTTGTGACTGAATCGAGGAGATCTCCGCTCACCTTGCAGGCGCTCAGATTCTACTTTAATACCGTGGGAGACGTGATTAATGTTCATCGCACAACTGCATGTCGGGCTATTAGAAACGTTTCCGTGGCTCTCCAGCGCCGCCTGAGGAACTATATTCACCTCCCAACACAAGAAGAAGCAGAAAAATCCTCCTGGCATCCGCGAAGATATCGGTGGACGACTTAAACCGCAATCACATAAACAACGTATAGCCCTGTATTTTGTAATATGAACGCTGTTTTTTTGCATTTCAATAAGCTCCCATCGTGACCGCATCTTCTCATCAGGCCGTTTTATTCAAAAAACATTTGGAGATCTATTAACATGAAATTGAGATAAAAACAAGTACAACGAATATGATTAGAGAATGGTGAACGACACATCGTCTTCTTTGCGGATTCTTAAGAATTATAATTTTGAGTCTTAACTTCTCTTTCTCCAGCTCAATGTTGTCGTGTTCCGCTCTCAGTCGTGCGGTCTCCACACGAACGATCTCTTTCTCCACCAGCTCTGTAAAATCGCCCTTTCTTTTTCGGGGGGTGGGCGTCAGTTCTCTTCTTTGGGTTTCCGTTATCCATCACTTCGTTATCCAAGTCTTAGCTTGCTCTGAATGGAGGAGTTTGAGTGTTGAATTATGTAGACGTGTGTTGCTTGGCTTAAGACCAGGCGCAGCTACGACCGAGACGAGCCAGGCTTGGTGCACTCGGTGTAAATTCGAATCACTAAGTCGACGTAGCTAAGCCCGACGTTAGAGTTAAGCCCTACTTTTTTTACGCCCAGCTGGTGCACTCCATTCCAGAGCTGCTGCTAGTTCACCACTTAGTGATTTGAACCCCGAGCTATGCTAGCTGTTCCCACCCGTTTCCATTGTTTACGCTAAGCTGCGCTAACCACGTGTAATAATAACAATAATAAGTTACATTTATAGCGTTTTTCTGGGACTCAAAGTCGCGTTACAACTGCCCTGAATACCCCGTGTGCCATCCAGTGCTCACAAACAACAACATACAAATGGGCACAACAACAGTATTTGTTATCGCTCTGTCTGCATGACGGTTTCTTTATGAACAGCTGAGGACGATATAAGACGACCCGCTCCACATTAATGAATCTCAGGAGACCTCAGACCGCTGACGGGGGAAGTGGAGATATTCTTACTTGAAATCTTTTCAGAAACTTTCCCTGAACTTTCTGTGTATTTTTACGATTAAACAAGTTCCTAAACGAGCCGCCATGTTTGTAGTTTTGTGGTCGTTCCGGACTACAGATATGTCTCATGAGTCATAAGACTTTTATATAATTGTATTCAATAACCACAACCAAATTAAACAGTATGAAGTTATTTGTAAATATGAATACAGATTTGAGGAAATGTTTTCAGAAATATATTTCTCTCCCAGTGAAATTGGCACGGGACTCTCAAATAACCGGAATCGAGAACCGAAAATAACCGGAATCGAAAAGCAAAATCGGAATCGTTGAAATGCAAACGATACCCAACAGGAAGTGTAAACACCTGATTTAAAGGCCCAATCCCAAACCACGCCCTACACACTCCCCCCCCCGTGATGGAGTGAACTCCGTGGAGTGACACATGAGGCTCCCTCCTCTCAGATGGAGGGAGTAAATACAGCCTCCCCTCTCTCTCCCAAATCAGCATCTCTTAGACAAAAAAATGTAAATTAATAACTCAAAAAACATGAGGTTGTTAACATCGCAGTTTATCAGTGGATGTTTGCTGGAACTACTTGTACACAGCGTGTTTCCTGACGGACACACACAGCGTTGAGACCGGTCAGGTAGAGACCGGTCTCCAGTCAGCACCGATGCAGACTCGCTGTTTGAGGGCTTGATAGCCCACTCCCCTCCACACCCGTTGGTCTGGAATAGCACTTAATGTGGCGGACGGGTAGTGTGTAGGGGTCGGTTTGGGAGTGGGCTGTAGTGTGTAGGGGTAGGGTGTAAGGGTTGGTTTGGGATTGGGCCGTTGTGTGTAGGGGTCGGTTTGGGATTGGGCCGTTGTGTGTAGGGGTAGGGTGTAGGGGTTGGTTTGGGATTGGACCGTTGTGTGTAGGGGTCGGTTTGGGAGTGGGCTGTAGTGTGTAGGGGTAGGGTGTAAGGGTTGGTTTGGGATTGGGCCGTTGTGTGTAAGGGTTGGTTTGGGATTGGGCCGTAGTGTGTAGGGGGCGGTTTGGGAGTGGGCCGTAGTGTGTAGGGGCGGTTTGGGAGTGGGCCGTAGTGTGTAGGGGGCAGTTTGGGAGTGGGCCGTAGTGTGTAGGGGGCGGTTTGAGATTGGGCCGTAGTGTGTAGGGGGCGGTTTGGGAGTGGGCCGGAGTGGGCCGTAGTGTGTAAGGGTAGTGTGTAGGGGGCGGTTTGGGAGTGGGCCGTAGTGTGTAGGGGGCTGTTTGGGAGTGGGCCGTAGTGTGTAGGGGGCGGTTTGGGAGTGGGCCGTAGTGTGTAGGGGGCAGTTTGGGAGTGGGCCGTAGTGTGTAAGGGTTGGTTTGGGATTGGGCCGTTGTGTGTAAGGGTTGGTTTGGGATTGGGCCGTAGTGTGTAGGGGGCGGTTTGGGAGTGGGCCGTAGTGTGTAGGGGCGGTTTGGGAGTGGGCCGTAGTGTGTAGGGGCGGTTTGGGAGTGGGCCGTAGTGTGTAGGGGGCGGTTTGGGAGTGGGCCGGAGTGGGCCGTAGTGTGTAAGGGTAGTGTGTAGGGGGCGGTTTGGGAGTGGGCCGTAGTGTGTAGGGGTAGTGTGTAGGGGGGCTGTTTGGGAGTGGGCCGTAGTGTGTAGGGGGCGGTTTGGGAGTGGGCCGTAGTGTGTAGGGGGCGGTTTGGGAGTGGGCCGTAGTGTGTAGGGGTAGTGTGTAGGGGGCTGTTTGGGAGTGGGCCGTAGTGTGTAGGGGTAGTGTGTAGGGGGCGGTTTGGGAGTGGGCCGTAGTGTGTAGGGGTAGTGTGTAGGGGGCGGTTTGGGAGTGGGCCGTAGTGTGTAGGGGTAGAGTGTAGGGGGCTCTTTGGGAGTGGACCGTAGTGTGTAGGGGGGCGGTTTGGGAGTGGGCCGGAGTGTGTAGGGGTAGTGTGTAGGGACGGTTTGGGAGTGGGCCGGAGTGTGTAGGGGTAGTGTGTAGGGGGCGGTTTGGGAGTGGGCCGTAGTGTGTAGGGGTAGTGTGTAGGGGGCGGTTTGGGAGTGGGCCGTAGTGTGTAGGGGTAGTGTGTAGGGGGCGGTTTGGGAGTGGGCCGTAGTGTGTAGGGGTAGTGTGTAGGGGGCGGTTTGGGAGTGGGCCGTAGTGTGTAGGGGTAGTGTGTAAGGGTAGTGTGTAAGGGTAGTGTGTAGGGGCGTTTTGGGAGTGGGCCGTAGTGTGTAGGGGCGGTTTGGGAGTGGGCCGTAGTGTGTAGGGGCGGTTTGGGAGTGGGCCGGAGTATGTAGGGGGCGGTTTGGGAGTGGGCCGGAGTGTGTAGGGGTAGTGTGTAGGGGGCGGTTTGGGAGTGGGCCGTAGTGTGTAGGGGTAGTGTGTAGGGGGCGGTTTGGGAGTGGGCCGTAGTGTGTAGGGGCGGTTTGGGAGTGGGCCGTAGTGTGTAGGGGGCGGTTTGGGAGTGGGCCGTAGTGCGTAGGGGTAGTGTGTAAGGGTAGTGTGTAAGGGTAGTGTGTAGGGGGCGGTTTGGGAGTGGGCCGTAGTGTGTAGGGGCGGTTTGGGAGTGGGCCGTAGTGTGTAGGGGCGGTTTGGGAGTGGGCCGTAGTATGTAGGGGGCGGTTGGGAGTGGGCCGGAGTGTGTAGGGGTAGTGTGTAGGGGGCGGTTTGGGAGTGGGCCGTAGTGTGTAGGGGTAGTGTGTAGGGGGCGGTTTGGGAGTGGGCCGTAGTGTGTAGGGGCGGTTTGGGAGTGGGCCGTAGTGTGTAGGGGGCGGTTTGGGAGTGGGCCGTAGTGCGTAGGGGGCGGTTTGGGAGTGGGCCGTAGTGTGTAGGGGTAGTGCGTAGGGGGGCGGTTTGGGAGTGGGCCGTAGTGTGTAGGGGGCGGTTTGGGAGTGGGCCGTAGTGTGTAGGGGTAGTGTGTAGGGGGCGGTTTGGGAGTGGGCCGTAGTGTGTAGGGGGGCGGTTTGGGATGGGGCCAAAGAAGAGAGCACACACAGGGTCAGTTAAACAGTGGTCGTTTAATCAGAGACAACATGGCGAGATTTCCAAAGAAAAAGAGATGTGGTAAAAAAAGAGACGGTGAAACGAGTCCTGTTTTAAACTTGTGGAAAAGAGAGAACCGGTTTAAAGTCACTAAATATGTACAAAATGAACTCGACTCCCAGCTGGTGGAGGGGCGGCGCTGAGTCTCAGGAACAGTCTCTGTGAGATCACTATTTGACGGGCTTGCTCTCGGGGGGGTCTCCGGTGTCGAGGGTCTTCAGCAGCCTGAACAGCCCGGCAGCTTCTCTGATGCGGCTGAACTCGATGCAGAAGGCCTGCACCTCGATGAACAGATCCTGGACGTTGATGATCTTGTTCCGGATCAGAGACTGGAGGAAGACGCAGACCAGGCGCACCAGACGGTTCTGAGGGGACATGCAGCGTAAATAACATCGATGCACTTCAGCAGAAACACAAACGATGACTCATCTGGGTTCAATAATAACTCTTAGCGTGAATCTGACCTGGACAGTTAGAATCTGGGGACGCACAAAATCACCGAATCCACAATCTTTATTTCGTTTCGTTTTTTGAGTTAGTGAGAAAAAACTAGGCGAAAAAATTAACATGTTTTTTTTTAAATCAACTACAAGAACACTAACGAGATGAAAACTGTCCCAATTAGTAGAGGTTTTTGTTTGCATCGTTATTTTATAATACATGTTGTTGTTGTTGTTGTTTACCTGCATGTACTTGTCCTTGATCTGCTCGCAGGTGGAGATGCAGTTGGAGATGTAGAGGTGGATGAACTCTGGAGGAAGATCCACAGCCGTGGTCAACCTGAGGAGAGACGGAGAGGACATCAGGTCACATGACTTTATACGACTCAAGAATCAGATTTAAATATGAAGCGGGGACCAATCACATGATGACACGTGGACAGCAGTGTTGGTGCTGGTACTGCAGTAGGGTTGCATATCGTTGACTTTTTTATGATACCGATACATATCGTGATACTTTCATGTTGCATAAGGGAAACATTTAATCATCCTGCCATTACTCCCATGAAGCGCTTTACGATGTAGTTCACATGTCAAATGAATATTACATTCAAGTTGGGACTTGGACCTTTTGGTACTGAACAAATAATGAAAAACATTAATGTTATCGATGAAGACAACAGATTCTGCAATATCACTGATATCAACCATCAGGCGTGAAAAGCACATCTTGTCAATGGAAAAAGAAAATAGCACCAGAATAATCAATATTTGCCTGATGAAAGAAAACAAATCCCATCTCAGTTCAGTTCTGTGCATTCTTCTTCAAGAAGATATCTGCTCTCAGGATCCAAAGGGCCCTTTCACAGCGTAGGTCTGGGTCCGGACCCGGGACCTATACGGACCCGGACCTATACGGACCCGGACCCAGACCTATAATCAATACATTAATAGGGGATTTCAATGTTGACGGGGCGATTCTATTTTAACCGCCGCCGACAGGGGGCGAAAGAGACGAGTGAGCGTCCCTTCTTCTCAGGCGAATGGTTAGGTGGCGCGATAGTCTGTAGTGACGGAGCCTGCTCGCGTGAGCGCTGCGCTCCGCAGCAAACAGCTGTTTGCTTTTCTCCCAACAACGACAACCGACTCACGGAACGCTGTGTTGTAGCGTTGATAAACGAAACAATTTAACTAAATTGCTAGTCAAAATACCGATACCACAGAAAACATTTTTTAAAACAATATTTGTAGTGGCCCGAGCGGGCAAGTGGAAAGTACGTTATGCTGCCCGGGTGTCTCAATAGTGCTCCCGGGCCAGCGGGCCATTTATAACGTCGAGCCCTGCGTAGGACATCAGCTGCTTCCCTGAACACAGAGGCACTTGGTTGCCATACGAGACAGCAGTGGTTGGATGTGTCGCCTCCTTTCCCAGAAATACACTTCTTGCAGTGGCTACAGACCCCACCATTCAGACTGGCAGTCATATGCAAATCTAAAGTGACTCATTTGCGGAGTTTCACGGCGAAATTGACATCGTCCATTCCAACGGTTTGGGCGCGACTTTAATTACGCCTCACTTTCATAATTTTTTTTTTTTAAAGTATCGAAAACCGGATCTCTTTTGGTATGGTATACCGTAGCCGCCAGTAACCGGTATTTCCGTAATACCGGGAACCGGTATGCACCCCTATACTGCAGTATGTGTTGGTGCATGTACTTGTACTGCAGTATGTCTTAGTACTTGTACTGCAGTATGTGTTAGTACATGTACAGCAGTATGTGTGTGTATTAGTACCTGTTGACGACCTCCATGCTGTGCAGGGACATGTCCATGTACCTCAATATATGTGTGTATTAGTACCTGTTGACGACCTCCATGCTGTGCAGGGACATGTCCATGTTGACGAGCACAGAGAAGTACTCAGTGATCTGAGAGCTCTGCATGAGCTTCAGCAGCATCTCGATGGCCACCAGAGGGTTGTTCTCCACCAGGTCCGGCAGCTTGGAGGGGGACAGACCAATGTGGTACACCAGCTTCAGGTCCTTCTCCAGCTCCGCCAGCAGCTACACACACACACACACACACACACACACACACACACACACACACACACACACACACACACACACACACACACACACACACACACACACACACACACACACACACACACACACCACACACACACACACACACACACACACACACACACACACACACACACACACACACACACACACACACACACACACCACACACACACACACACACACAACACACACACACACACACACACACACACACACACACACACACACACACCCACACACACACACACACACACACACACACACACACACACACACACACACACCACACACACACACACACACACACACACACAACACACACGTATAGATGAGAAACACATCTGGTGCAAACACTCGCCGTCATGTGACTGGAGGTAAACACAGATTCTGGGGTTTTCACCAATCACATCAAACATCAGGAAATCAGTGCATGATCAGCAAGGAGCCTCTGAAACTGGGGTTTCCTCAGCTTCCAAGTGGTTTAATGCGGACTACAGATTACAAATGCTCCTTGCATCCCAGCAGCTCCATGTGGAACATCAACAGACAAACATCACACACGAGAAACAAACAACAACATGGAACATCCCAGCAGCTCCTGACTGGAGCACAAAGGATGTTTCAGGCTGACTGTACTGAATGATACGTGAGTGTTTGGGACCCCTATAGATGATATGAGAGTGTTTGGGACCCCTATAGATGATATGAGAGTGTTTGGGACCCCTATAGATGATATGAGAGTGTTTGGGACCCCTATAGATGATATGCGAGTGTTTGGGACCCCTATAGATGATATGAGAGTGTTTGGGACCCCTATAGATGATATGCGAGTGTTTGGGACCCCTATAGATGACACGTGAGTGTTTGGGACCCCTATAGATGATATGCGAGTGTTTGGGACCCCTATAGATGACACGTGAGTGTTTGGGACCCCTATAGATGATATGAGTGTTTGGGACCCCTATAGATGATATGTGAGTGTTTGGGACCCCTATAGATGATATGCGAGTGTTTGGGACCCCTATAGATGATATGCGAGTGTTTGGGACCCCTATAGATGATATGCGAGTGTTTGGGACCCCTATAGATGATATGCGAGTGTTTGGGACCCCTATAGATGACACGTGAGTGTTTGGGACCCCTATAGATGACACGTGAGTGTTTGGGACCCCTATAGATAACATGCGAGTGTTTGGGACCCCTATAGATGATATGCGAGTGTTTGGGACCCCTATAGATTATATTTGAGTGTTTGGGACCCCTATAGATGATATGAGTGTTTGGGACCCCTATAGATGATATGAGTGTTTGGGACCCCTATAGATGATATGTGAGTGTTTGGGACCCCTATAGATTATATTTGAGTGTTTGGGACCCCTATAGATGATATGTGAGTGTTTGGGACCCCTATAGATTATATTTGAGTGTTTGGGACCCCTATAGATGATGCGAGTGTTTCAGGACCCCTATAGATGATATGATTTTTTGGGACCCCTATAGATGATATGAGAGTGTTTGGGACCCCTATAGATGATATGAGAGTGTTTGGGACCCCTATAGATGATATTTGAGTGTTTGGGACCCCTATAGATGATATGAGAGTGTTTGGGACCCCTATAGATGATATGAGAGTGTTTGGGACCCCTATAGATGATATGTGAGTGTTTGGGACCCCTATAGATGATATGAGTGTTTGGGACCCCTATAGATGATGTGAGTGTTTGGGACCCCTATAGATGATGCGAGTGTTTGGGACCCCTATAGATGATGTGAGTGTTTGGGACCCCTATAGATGATGTGAGTGTTTGGGACCCCTATAGATGATGTGAGTGTTTGGGACCCCTATAGATGATATGAGTGTTTGGGACCCCTATAGATGATATGTGAGTGTTTGGGACCCCTATAGATGATATGAGTGTTTGGGACCCCTATAGATGACATGTGAGTGTTTGGGACCCCTATAGATGATATGAGAGTGTTTGGGACCCCTATAGATGATATGAGTGTTTGGGACCCCTATAGATGATATGAGAGTGTTTGGGACCCCTATAGATGATATGTGAGTGTTTGGGACCCCTATAGATGATATGAGTGTTTGGGACCCCTATAGATGATGTGAGTGTTTGGGACCCCTATAGATGATGCGAGTGTTTGGGACCCCTATAGATGATGTGAGTGTTTGGGACCCCTATAGATGATGTGAGTGTTTGGGACCCCTATAGATGATGTGAGTGTTTGGGACCCCTATAGATGATATGAGTGTTTGGGACCCCTATAGATGATATGTGAGTGTTTGGGACCCCTATAGATGACACGTGAGTGTTTGGGACCCCTATAGATGATATGAGTGTTTGGGACCCCTATAGATGACATGTGAGTGTTTGGGACCCCTATAGATGATATGAGAGTGTTTGGGACCCCTATAGATGATATGAGTGTTTGGGACCCCTATAGATGATGTGTGAGTGTTTGGGACCCCTATAGATGACACGTGAGTGTTTGGGACCCCTATAGATGATATGAGTGTTTGGGACCCCTATAGATGACATGTGAGTGTTTGGGACCCCTATAGATGATATGTGAGTGTTTGGGACCCCTATAGATGATACGTGAGTGTTTGGGACCCCTATAGATGACATGTGAGTGTTTGGGACCCCTATAGATGATATGAGAGTGTTTGGGACCCCTATAGATGATACGTGAGTGTTTGGGACCCCTATAGATGACACGTGAGTGTTTGGGACCCCTATAGATGATATGAGTGTTTGGGACCCCTATAGATGACATGTGAGTGTTTGGGACCCCTATAGATGATATGTGAGTGTTTGGGACCCCTATAGATGACATGAGTGTTTGGGACCCCTATAGATGATACGTGAGTGTTCGGGACCCTTATAGATTATATGAGTGTTAGTACCTGGGCCTGTTGCTGGGCGGACAGCGGGCTCTTGAAGGCTTTGGCCATGATGCGTTTGATCTCCAGCCCGGTGCTGTTCTTCACACACATGGAGCGATCCCATTGGACACTGTGGTCGGGCTCCGTGGGGTTCAGCCAGGCCAGCTCGTCCTCGCACACGTGCAGAGGGGGGGGGCGGCCGGATGAACTCTGGCCGGAAGTGACCTGAGGAGAAGAGAGAGAATATGGAGATTTTAAAGGGCTCCTAGCCTCACCCCCCTCTATTTCAGCCCTGTTACTAAAGAGCTGACTGTGTGAGGGGGGGGGGGGGAGAGAGAGAATATGATGAGGTACTGGACTGTTTAAAAAAAAAAAAAAATTCCAATTTATTTCAAGGTGAATACTGCTATATTTTTTAATGGCATTATAGCTTTGTTAGTGACCTGAGGAGGAAGAGGAAGAGAGAGAATATGATGAAGCAGCAACAGAGGAAATGTATACGTCTATGGAGATTTTAAAGGTCTCCTATCATGCTATTATTTTTAGACATATATTATAGCTCTCAGATATATACAGATAACTAAAAAACATGTCTCTGAAGTGTTTCGCTCAAAATACCAAACAGATCATTCTAGCCTCATATCCCTCTCTCTCAGCTGTTACTTCAGTTAGTCATTGCCATAACTACACTGTAGCTAATGAGCACATGATGACAAAGACTTGAATCACTCACTCTCCAGGGGGGGGCGGGGCCCGGTCACCAGAGACTCGATGATCTGATTGGCCACGGAGCTGTCGAAGCCCGAGTTGGAGGAGTCGGGGTCGGGGTCGTTCAGGAGGCTCGGGAAGCTGGCTTTACTCTGAGTGGGAAGCTCCGACTGACGCTCTGAGGAACACGGAGGAGGGGTCAGGGTTATCACCACATCACCACCAAGCGGCAAACTGTGGGGAACAGCCGGGAAGCCAATACGGAAGTGCCACACACTGCAGTTCATACATGGGCCACTAGGGACTGGCTGCAGAAAGGAGCAGTTCCCATAGCCCCCCATGTTAAAATGCCCAACTTTACAGCAGAAAAAAACATGTTTCTACCCATGGATGCAATAAATATTATTATCGATATAGTTAGATTCCACCTTCATGATTATGAATCTGTGAGTGAATTGTTTTCTAACACGACCCTTTTATTTATATTAGGTCTTAAAGTTTTTGCATAAATTAGGGCGTGGCCACGTTGATGGACACGCACATGCCTCACTGTCAGCTAACAGCAACTTGTCCACTCTGCTAGCTACAGCCATAGAGGCTACAACGTTAGTTAGTCATAGTACTGTCCTTGACCCTTTAGCTTTAGCCGTGTTCGTGGTGATTGTGCCTTTTAGGGAATATTGTTACAAATACCAGACAATTAAAATGTCGTGCTGTGCGCTTGAATGCACTAACAGAACTTCCAAGAAGTCTGAAATGATAATATTATACATGTTAACCCTGTTCGCAGGTGTTTGTGTGCTTGGTAGCTTAGCTTGCTACTTATTAGCCAGCTAAGGACGTAACCCTTTATGCATACATATACATTTTAGTTTATGATTCAGCCTTGGGTAAGACTTTTATAGTCTATGGCTATGACGCCCATAATGCTAAACGGGAGCAAATGTTAATAGGGGACCCGATTATCCGAGTGGTGGCCGCCGGAGCTAACGGAGCCGCAGGGGGCTAGCTCCGGGACGCCGGCTGGAGCTAGCCCCCTGCGGCTCCGTTAGGTCCGGGCGGTGGAGTCCGTCTTTTCTCAACGTGTGAATGACAAGCATTAAGAATAACAAAATATAGCTACTTCTCTTGCAGATTGTCTCATGTGATTATGAATGTAACGTTTATATAGGGGGACGACACTGTTAGCAGTAACTTAGTATGCATGTATTTCATGTTAGCTTAGCTTCTTAGCCGGAGCTAGCTCTTATCTAGCACACACACACACACACACACACACACACACACACACACACACACACACACACACACACACACACACACACACACACACACACACACACACACCTGCTAGAGCCAGCTGCAGGCCGCTGATGTCGATGGCCTGCGGCATGTTGCCCACGTCCATGCAGGACACCTGGCGGGGGGTCTTCTTGAACAGATCCCTGGGGGGGGCGAGCATCAGCTGAGACAGGAAGAACTTCTCCGGCTGAGTGATGGGAGGCAGGAAGCCTGGGGGGGGGGGGGGCATCAGAGATATGAGACCGTTAGAGAACTGCAGGCTCAAACCCTCTTCATGTATTGGGTTTCCCCACACAACAACACATAACGGGAGAAGATACAGAGTACAGACGCAGGTGCTATCCAAACAAACAAGATGACAAAACAACAATGATAATAATATAAAGACCATTACAGCAATAAACCATGATGAGACAGAAACCCCCTGAGACCCTCCTTAAATGGACGGACACACACCTTTGAACCCATCCTCGTTGTTGATCTGTGGATAATATGATAATATTCCAAAAGGTATACATGAGCCAAATATGAATATATGTTCATTTAATTCATTTCCTGTTTTGAAGTTACTTAACTGTTTATCATTACAATTAATCTTTAATTGTATTAATCTCTAATCTGTGCGTTTCCTCGCTCTCACCCCGTTGCCGTTTAAACTCCTGAATCTCCCACGGGATTAATAAAGCTCCATCTCATCTGAAGAAGGATAACATTTCGCTAAGCCCTCCTTTACTTTAAGTACGAAATGTACCTCTGCGCGGTTAGTGGAACAGAAGAATAAACTGTGTCACCCAGGGACACAACGACATGCTGACTGCAGTGGGATTGAACCAGGTACCTCCTGATCTGAAGATAAACACACACTACCACTGAGCCACAGCCTCCACTATGCAACCATGCACTGCAGTATCATTTGGAGGTACTCGCACTCGAGTACACAAAGCTACATCTTTTAATTTCCACCTTTCATACTAATACTGCACATATTTAATTTGACCGAATATTTGTCATATTTTACTGTCCATAGTTCTTTGGTGCATCTGAATGTTATGATAAATTATATAAATAGCTTTATTTCTGGGTCATTTATCTTACAATTGATCTTTAACTGTGTTTACGTATGCACCAAATACACAAAGGCAAATTCCTCATATTTGTAAACCTCCTGAGGAATAACTGCTTTGAGCACCAGGAAAAGCGCTATATATATATATATATATAACATGTATTATTATTGAAGTGGTTTTATAAAATCTAGAAGTTGGACTTAAATTAAGATATTGATTTGACACCAAATACACCAAAAGGTGGGGTAGGTAATGTTGGAGAAAGCAGCTCGAGTGGCTAGAATTTGAAAGTACACAACCGAAAGAAATCCGCCCCGTCCTTCAGACTTCCTCACAGAGCGCCTCCTCCAACACACACGGACGCGCAGAGGCTGGACTTAAAGCTAGAAGCTGGACTTAAAGCTAGAAATTGGACTTAAAGCTAGAAGTTGGACTTAAAGCTAGAAGTTGGACTTAAAGCTAGACATTGGACTTAAAGCAAGAAGTTGGACTTAAAGCTAGAAGTTGGACTTAAAGCTAGACATTGGACTTAAAGCTAGACATTGGACTTAAAGCAAGACGGTGATAGCAGATCTGTTTTACCCCGCAGTATGATGGACCCACCTGAAAGCAGCTTCTCGGGCTCCTCCCCCGCTGCGGGCGAGGGGTTCAGCAGGTGAGCGAACACGGCAGCGAAGGGGTTGGCGGCCAGCGGCTCGGTGCGGTACATCTCCCACAGCAGGTAGAGCGCAGTGAGCCTCTGGGGGGAGGAGGGCAGCAGGTCGGGCTGCTGCAGGAGCATCACCAGCACCGAGCCCACCCTGAAGTGCTCCGCCTTCCCAAAGTAGTGGTGGAAGTGCGTGGAGAGACTCTCGAAGGTGTTGGTGCACGCCTCCTCAGAGATGATGCTCAGCAGGTTGGACAGCTCCTTCGGGGCGAGGGTCATCCTGATCTGGAGGAGGAGGAGATCTGGTACTCAGTAAACTTAATGGAGAAACCTGTCCATGCTTTTATCTTCAGGAGACTGGACTACTGTAATGGTGTCTTCACAGGTCTCACCAAATAGTACCCGCTAGCCGGTACTACGCCAAGTGGAAACGCAACCAAAACCAGGCCCAACCGCGCTGTAGTGGGAATCGCCATTAGTTGGCATACAGGGAACTGCTTTAGGTCCTATCTATCTGAACGCTCTCAGTTTGTACGTGTCAACGATGAATCTTCCACGCAAACCAAAGTTAGCCATGGAGTGCCACAGGGCTCAGTGCTCGGACCTATTTTGTATTTTGGATCGTTGACATCCTCGTGGATTCATCTTCTTATTATAGAGACATGCATTTACAAACATTTGGACTACCTATGTTGAAAATGTATTATATTTTAGATTTACACACGGCATCTATTGCACATCTGTCCGTCCTGGGAGAGGAATCCCTCCTCTGTTGCTCTCCCTGAGGTTTCTCCCATGTTCCCTTTAGACTGGGTTTTCTCCGGAAGTTTTTCCTTGTACGATGTGAGGGTCTAAGGACAGAGGGTCTGAGGACAGAGGGTCTAAGGACAGAGGGTCTGAGGACAGAGGGTCTGAGGACAGAGGGTCTGAGGACAGAGGGTCTGAGGACAGAGGGTCTGAGGATAGAGGGTCTGAGGATAGAGGGTCTGAGGACAGAGGGTCTAAGGACAGAGGGTCTGAGGATAGAGGGTCTGAGGACAGAGGGTCTAAGGACAGAGGGTCTGAGGATAGAGGGTCTGAGGACAGAGGGTATAAGGACAGAGGGTCTAAGGATAGAGGGTCTGAGGACAGAGGGTCTAAGGACAGAGGGTCTGAGGACAGAGGGTCTGAGGACAGAGGGTCTAAGGACAGAGGGTCTGAGGATAGAGGGTCTGAGGACAGAGGGTCTAAGGACAGAGGGTCTGAGGATAGAGGGTCTGAGGACAGAGGGTCTAAGGACAGAGGGTCTGAGGATAGAGGGTCTGAGGACAGAGGGTATAAGGACAGAGGGTCTAAGGATAGAGGGTCTGAGGACAGAGGGTCTAAGGACAGAGGGTCTGAGGATAGAGGGTCTGAGGACAGAGGGTATAAGGACAGAGGATATTCTATACAAACTGTGAAGACCACTGAGACAAATGTAACCTTTGTGATATTGGGCTATAAATAAACATTGATTGATTGTTAAGCTCCAAACATCTGGAACTAACTCCCAGAAACCTGCAGGTCCGCTGCAACCAGGGCTCGAGCTTAAGGACGTCCCGTCGTCGAAAAAAATAGTGTCGGGAGGATAAAAAATAATTTTGGGACGAATTTGGGACGAGAGTTAAAATAAAAATACCCTGCTAACTCTACTACAAACAGCGATGAAAATGAAACCGACGGCACGTTTTGTGTAGCACACAGTTATTAAACGTCCTTGTCAACATAAACACACACGCACAAAACATTTAGCAACCCGCAAAATACACACACAGCTATGTACTGAGTGTGTGTATTTCACGGGTTGAGTGATGTAGAATGGCATCCCGTGGAGGAATTCTGAAATGTTTTACCGTTAATCACAAAAACGCACAGCAGAACCAGACCCTGGAGCGCCGGCCTCTTTATTTACTTACTCCTCTTCATCCCCTATGGGTGATAAGGCTGAGAAGAGAACCCTCCATCGTATTCAGTCCTTAGCAATATGCTGCCTCTCCCCACGTAGGGATGGGTACCGAGCCCCGGTATTAAACGGGCCCCGGGCCGGAATTATTAAAGACAGTGGTAACGTTAAGCCCCGACGTTATCGGACTTTTTACTGGAGACATTTAAAAAATATACGTCATATGTATTATTGCTACATACACATTATATCGCAGTTTTAGTTTCGCCAACTCCGTTTCTAATATGCAATAAGACTACAACATGCGTCTGTGATGTATTTTCGAGCTTTCTAATCCAGACGAGAGATCTCTCTCCCGTCTGTGAGCGAGGGGCGTTCGTAAAGGTCTCCTGACGGACAGGCCGTCATCCTGTCAGCGGGTACTCTGGGTTCTGTCTTCAGGACACAGTTGGATTGTTTTGTTGATTGGATTCAATATTAGAGTAATTTTCTCGTTTGTGTGTTTGTTTAAATATAGTTGGCCTTTGTTTCTGTGATTGAATGATTTACTCAAATGAAAAGGTTGATGAGTCATCATCTAATGATTTGTATGATGTTTTATTTATGTTAAAGGTCACTTTGAATGATTTTAACTAATGATAATGTGGAAAAACTAACATTTTAAATTCGGGACGGTTCCGGGAGGAAAGAAGTTAGTCGAGAGCCCTGGCTGCAACGAAGACTACTTTTAAATCCAGACTGAAGACCTTTCTTTGAAACTATTCATATCTCACACTGCACTGTAACTTTTATTCATGTTTTATTATCTTTGCTTTTTAATGGTTCTAATGTCTTTCATTTCTGTAAAGCACTTTGAATTGCCTCATGTTGAAAAGTGCTCGAAATAAACTTGCCTGGCTAAATAATACATTCCATTTTCATAGCGCTTTTCCAAGTGCTCAAACACGCGTACTTTACACTTTTACTTAAGTAGAAGTACTCAGATCTTGTAGTAAAAGTAGAAGTACTCAGATCTTGTATTTAAGTAAAGGTACTCGGATCTTGTATTTAAGTAAAAGTACTCAGATCTTGTATTTAAGTAAAAGTACTCAGATCTTGTACTTGAGTAAAAGTAGAAGTACCAGAGTGTAGACATACTCTGTTATAAGTACAAGTGTATTCAAAATGTGACTGAGTACTGTAACTACATTAACATGTTGATGGAAATAATAAGAAAGCATACTAAGGTGTGTTCCCTTCATGCAGGGATCATACCTTCAGTGTTACATTGCAACAACTAACCTGAGTTTATTATTAGTTTTAGATGAAATAGACCCTGATATTGTGTCTATTGAACAGCTAATGACTAAATGTACCTCCAGCCCAGGTTCAATATGTCTATAACATAATGTCCTGTAGGGATACACTCTACAGACGGCTGATTGTCAGCCTTTATGGAGGAATAATGAAGAGAAATGTAATATTATTTCATGCTTTCTGAGCAGATGTGATGGAAAGCTAAAGTGTGTGTGATTCATATCATTTGTATAGAGTGTGATGTGATGTATTACACTCTCATGATGGTGTATACAAGTGAACAGTCCGGTGATGTGTAAACATACCTGGAGATAAACCGGACTCTGAAACAACAACAGTCTGAAAGTCCTTTAGCAACGAGTTAGCTTAGCCTAGCATGCTAACGCTAACCGACACAAGCCGGTGAATCCATGGCTCACACGGAGAGGTTCCGGTTAAAACCCTGCCTCACCGGTCCGGTAGCTTCATAACAGTCTTACAATCCCGGGGAACGTAAACCGAGTTGAGTTATTCCGGTATTTTGAGGCGTTTTCGGGACTTTCTGAAGCTCAGCTTCTCTGTTAGCCGTTTAGATTCTGACTGGACCCTTCCGGCGCAGTGCATTCTGGGTAATGTAGTTTCACGCTGCGGGAGTTCACTTCCCGCCGAACAAATCGGGTAATTATGACGCATGAGCAGAGGTAGAAGTATTCAGATCTGGTTCTTGAGTAAAAGTAGAAGTACTCAGATCTTGTACTTGAGTACAAGTAGAAGTACTCAGATCTTGTACTTGAGTAAAAGTAGAAGTACTCAGATCTTGTACTTGATTAAAAGTAGAAGTACTCAGATCTTGTTCTTGAGTAAAAGTACTCAGATCTTGTTCTTGAGTAAAAGTAGAAGTAGCCTACTCAGATCTTGTACTTGAGTACAAGTAGAAGTACCAGGGTGTAGGAATTCTCTCTCACAGTAAAAGTCCTGCATTCAAAATGTTCCTCAAGTGAAAGTAGAAAGTATTCTCATCAAAATATAGTGAAAGTAGAGACAGTAAAAGTAGTCGTTGTGCAGATTGGTCCATTTCAGAATAATATCTATGATATGTTTTATAATGATTGATCATGAAAGCGTTGCGTCGAAAGGAGCCAGTTGAGGTGGTTCGGGCACCTAGTTAGGATGCCACCTGGGCGCCTCCCTAGGGAGGTGTTCCAGGCACGTCCAGCTGGGAAGAGACCAAGGGGTAGACCTAGGACCAGGTGGAGGGACTATATCTCTTCGCTGGCCTGGGAGCGCCTTGGGATCCCCCAGTCAGAGCTGGTTGATGTGGGGGAAGGAACGTTCGGGGCTCTCTGCTGGAACTGATACCCCCGAGACCCGACCACAGATAAGCGGGAGAAGATGGATGGATCATGAAAGTGTTCTCAAAGCTGGTAAAGGTGCAGCTAGTTTGAATGACTTTGTATACTGCAGGGGAAGGGTGCAAGTACAAGTACCTCAAATCGTACTTAAATACAGTACTTGAGTAAATGTACTTTACACCACGGCTTCCAACAAACTAACTCTTAACGATAATATGTTGCAGTTAATCGTTTTTACTCCAACCCACAACATCCCCACTGAGATTAAAGTGTTGATTGATGGGAACTTTGACATTTGAAACATTTTTTTCTTACGTCCCTCTGAGGTTGAGGGGTGTACTCACGCGGGCATGTTGACCTCCAAACTCACACGATCTTCACCATTTCACCCACACATGCCACCTTTCCCCCAGAGCCGAATTCACCATATACATTGGGGGACACATCCCATATACAATTGCTATTCTATTACTTTATATTTTGGCTATTTGTATACTTGAAAATCTTTATTTTCTGTTATTGTGAACTTCACCAAAACGATATATTCTTTTGATATGTAAATTTTTTCCGCCTTTGTTTGTTTATGCATACCTTTATTTTGTACCCGGGGGTACTAAGAACTCTTTAGTTCTCGTGAACTGAGTACAGATCGCGTTCACACGTCTATGGTTCACACCGGAATAAATCCCGAGGGGAGGATGAGGCAAATGAAGCCGCTGACGTCACTTCTTCTGCTTTGGGTTTACTGGCAGGCCGCAAACCACTTCACGGCGTATACTGCCACCCGGAGGCCCCGGCCGGAAGTCCCCGGAGTTGGGGAAGGCTTCAGTAGAAGCTGCTGGGACTCCCAGCAGCTTCTACTGAAATCTTCCGAGTAAATCGCCAGAACGCCGACACCTCCTCATCTCCACCGCTCCCATGTTTTCTTTTGTGTTGCCATAAATTAGTCTCTCTGCGTTTCTGCGCTGGGCTAATGCGGCCGGGGCCTCCGGGTGGCAGTATACGCCGTGAAGTGGTTTGCGGCCTGCCAGTAAACCCAAAGCAGAAGAAGAAGAAGTGACGTCAGCGGCTTCATTTGCCTAATCCACCCCCAGGGAATTTATTGCGGTGTGAACGCGATCGTACTTAGTTCCATGGGGGTCCGAAGTGCCGGGGCACTAAGTACGGCAAAGTACTTGGTGTGAAAGCGGCCATTGGGAACTCGGTATATAAAGATCTCACCGTTGAGATGTCATATGTTCAGATGAACCCTTTTAGAAGCTTCAAGGCTTCATCTCGCCGTCACTCGTGTTTACTGGTTTGACGAGTGTGCATCTGTTTACAGTGGTTATGGTTTCTCTTTCTTTTGTAAGAAAGTTGTTTTATTCTGTCTTCAGTTTGTAACTTGGCCCTCTTTCATTTGGATTAAATCAACAATATCTTTTAGTTTTTGGCAAATCAGTTTCCTCTTTCTGGTTGTCTCCTGGTTATAGTATCTGTTGTGACTTCCCTTTCTCCCCGTAGACACCAGGGAACAGCTAGAGTTCACAAAATGAGTAACTAATATGTAAGCATCTGGACTTCCTGTGAGATGAAAGAAGACACAGACAAGTTGTTTGAACATTTACTGAGTCATTTCACTTTTTTCTTACAAAACAGGATGTGCTTTCAGTCGAGTTTATAAATCAGTTTCTCCAGACATCACTTCCCACCAGGAGCATCCGGCAGAAATTAAAACGCTTTCATCTCATCGTGGTTTCCAACAGAGGGTGGCCGTTTCTCCATCTCGAGGATACTGGCTTCCAAGCCAATATTTCAAGGATGCTACGTCATCGAGTGCCGCCGAAGGACTGTTCCAATCTCCAGCATACTTGGAATTCCACCGAGGCCGCGTCCTTGGTTTGGGGGAAATTTCGAGGCTGCACATGGGTAGACTTCGCGTCCTTAAAATCCCCACAATGCTTTGCGCACGGACCAATTTCAAAAACCCTTGCGGAGAATGGCTGAGCCGACGCAGCACACATTGAAATGTAAGTATGTAGTGGCGTAGAACATGCCAGCATCCTCGCGATTGAGAAACGGCCACAGTGTTTCTCAATGTCGAGGACGCTTCACAGGCTAGCAAGTGTGCAGGTGTGCGTCATATGAGAGGCCCCGTCTTATATCTTCCGCCAAAGATTTTGGAAATTGGTCCGTGCGCAAAGCATTGTGGGGATTTCAAGACCGCGGAGTCTACACATGTGCAGCCTCGAAATGTCTCGCTACGAAGGACGCCGGGCTCGGTAGAATTCCAAGGATCCTGGACATTGGAACAGTCCTCCGGCGGCACTCGATGACGTAGCATGCTTGAAATAGGGACCCTTCAGGCAGAAGAGAAACGGAGCACGCCAACAAGAACACGACTGTATTCTTATGTGTTTACCTATTTGGCTTTAATCACTTAACCGGAGGGCTTTTTCAGAATGAACATTACGACACTATTGTTCGTTTTGTAACGTACAGTTTTACATATTTATTCATATATTATAGTTAAACGTGTGTTTGTTGTTTACTTTACATTTTTTGTATTTATTCTAAAATAATTGAAAAAATTGAATTAATTCTGAATCGATGAACATATTATTTTGAGATCACAAGCAATTGTTTTTAAAATTAGTAAAAGCCAGGATTAAAATAAAACATATTTTTCATTAATTATGTTTGAAGGAATTTAAGTAACTAACTAAGTTGTAGTGTCTCTACTGTGACATGTCTCCATGCTGCATCCTGCCTGTGCTGCAGCATCTCTTTTCACCCTCTGTCCGTTTCTCAATCTCAAGGATGCTGGCTTGGTAGTCGCGTACTTCCAAGTCACTTCCTTCAGAAAAAAGCAAGTATGCTTCCAAGTCACGGCTTCGGAAAACGAAGAAGAATGGAACAGGCTAACAAGTGTGCCAACTTGCTTTACTTTCACGGAACACATTTTTCGTGATAACAAAGTCACATATTTACCAACACGTGTTCTACGCCACTACATACTTACATTTCAATGTGTGCTGCGTCGGCTCAGCCATTCTCCGCAAGGATTTTTGAAATTGGTCCGTGCGCAAAGCATTGTGGGGATTTTAAGGACGCGAAGTCTACCCATGTGCAGCCTCGACATTTTCCCCAAACCAAGGACGCGGCGTCGGTGGAATTCCAAGTGTGCTGGAGATTGGAACAGTCCTTCGGCGGCACTCGATGACGTAGCATCCTTGAAATATTGGCTTGGAAGCCAGTATCCTCGAGATTGAGAAACGGCCTCTGTCTGAAACCAGAGCTGCTCTGATTGGTTAGCTGGCCGGCTCTGTTGTGATTGGTCAACCGCTCGGAGATGTCCCGCCCCTTAGCCTATCATATACAATGTGTTGGAGCGCTAGCCAATAGGAGCGTGAGTGTTTCGCAGTGATGTCACTATGTTCGGGATGTAAACAAAGGAGTCTGGTTGTATTTGTTGGCGTACTCTGTTTTTTTTTACTCTTCCTGTTAAATAACAATAAACAACAAGAAAACACTGTTTCAGGTCCAAAGTCACTTCAGTCCACAGGAGGGGGGGCGGGGGGGCTCACACACACACACACACACACACACACACACACACACACACACACACACACACACACACACACACACACACACACACACACACACACACACACACTTTTTAAAGGGCTATTACAACCAAAGCACCTCCAGCTGAGACGAGCCAGATGGTGAAACAAAAAACAAAGAAAAATACAAGATTATAAAACTGTCAGTTATTATTATAATCATAATTATTATATATAAATGTATATCAGGCATGCAGCACACACACTGTAAACGTCATCACTTCAACGAGTCACAATCTCAGCGGGCGTTGTGTTCAGGTAACACCAATAAAACACGAGGAAAAAGGCTCAGAGGGCAGAACATAGAGTGACTGCTCATTACTGGGGTAGTTAGGTATAGAGTAGTGAACCTCCACTGATCCGATATATTTAGATCTAAATTAACACAAATAACCTTCTGTTCAAACTTCCACGTCTTTGTCCCTCTGTAAATAAAGCTCTTATTGTCTAAATATCAATACTTTGGGGTATACATGTAAAATAGAAATGTTGAAAAACCTCCCGTGGAGACTTTAAATCATATTTTAAATATTGCTTATGTTTGATTTATATACGAGTTAAAATGATAGACATAAGATGTGATGAAAAAAAAGGTGATTGTTTTGTTGAAAATCTTCATAAATCAAAAGATAATTTTTTTTACACTGGTCGTTTTTTCGAAAGTGAAAACTGACATTTATTCAGATTATGGTTCACTTCTCCTTTAATGACTTCCATTTCCTTCACTGAGTCTCACTGCTGTTTTCTTCTATTGCAGTTTAGTCTTTAGCGTCTCTTAGGCCCCGCCCACACGGAGACGAAGCGGGTGTTATCCGCTACAGTTCTTTATCGTATGGACGGTTCATCCACACGAGGCCGTAGCGGAGCCGCGGAAACGGAGCTGCGGAAACGGAGCCGCGGAAACGGAGCCGCGGAAACGGAGCCGCGGAAACGGAGCCCTCAAACGATAACGCATCCCAAAGTGGGAAGGTCTGGTAACGAAACGCTTGCGGCTCCGTGTCTACGCCCTACACGATCATTTCCTGAATCGATGACGCCATAGCCCCGCCTCTCCTGCTCACCCCGCGTCATTGCTGATGCGTTTCACCAACAACAACAACGGCGGATCACCGGGTTGCGTTCGTGCTCCAGACGCGACCGACCACGATACAGATGTTAGTGAAACAGCTCCTCGACCACAACCATCAGCAACAAGTGGACCTGGAGAACTACGTGAACGACATGCTGCTAAATCCACCGCGGGGAATAACCAGAAGGGCAACCATGGCAACCAGCTCGGGGGTCTTCTTCGCTGCTTTTGGTGTATTTTGTGGCGGAGGTACAGCGCCACTCACAGGCCCGGCATATGTACTGCAGCGTCTTCAGCGGGTCGAGCGGTCTCGTGTGGACGGAATACTTTTTTGATATCGACTAAGGTTCGTTATCGTCTCCTTGTGTCCGGGGCCTTATTCTGTTGTGTGTGAGCTTTGAGGGGTAAGAAGACCTGATAAAGAGATATATTATAAGTACAGTACATTTACCATACATTTAATCTGTGAGTCTTTTCAAAATACCTTCACTTTGTGATGAAGGTAAGGCTGTTGAGAAAGTAGGGAGGGTCTCTGATAAGGCAAAGCTCAGAGGGACGTAGTAAATCAGTAACACGACGTTGCGTTCAGGTACAAACGGAGTTAACACCGCTTCAGGTGGATCTCTTTGATCAGACTGACTCAGAAGACGAGCAATGAGATGCAGGAATAACTTTGAAAAGTGGATGTTATTTTATTTTGTGGGAGAAATTAAACGTCTGATTTGTGAAACGCGTGAGTCTGCAGGTTGAGTGCGTACACAGCAGCTCCTGCTTCAAAACAACGCGTTTGAATAAAATATTATTGAAACTACGATTTTTTCTTGTGAATTGATTTGAATTTAAATTCTAAAAGATTAAAGTGTTCCACAGTGATATAAACAAAGGAGTCTTTCTAATGGCTGGCGTACTCGACGTATCTCAAAAACTGAAAATGTTTTTGTTAAAATGAAATGAAATATCATTCAAACTAAATAGTGTATCTTTTCCCTTTTGGCCCGAGAGGCGGAACTCCTCCTCGGGACCGCAGACAGACGGGACGCAGGCTTCAGTCGGCGTAGTGCATGATGGACTCCACGTAGTTGCCGGGGAACAGGCCGGTCATGGCGTTCATCACGCCCTCGTACCAGCCGTCCTCGTTCTTCTTGATCACGTAGATGATGCAGCCCTCCTGGAACGAGAGCTCGTCCTCTTTGTCCGCAGAGTAGTCGTAGATCGCCACCACTGCAGGGACAAACACAGCGGCGTTCATTAGTACACGGGGAGAGTCAGGACTCAGAGACACGAGGAGAGTCAGGACTCAGAGACACGAGGAGAGTCAGGACTCAGAGACACGAGGAGAGTCAGGACTCAGAGACACGAGGAGAGTCAGGACTCAGAGACACGAGGAGAGTCAGGACTCAGAGAGACACGAGGACTCAGAGAGACACGAGGAGAGTCAGGACTCAGAGAGACACGAGGAGAGTCGGGACTCAGAGAGACACGAGGAGAGTCGGGACTCAGAGAGACACGAGGAGAGTCAGGACTCAGAGAGACACGAGGAGAGTCAGGACTCAGAGAGACACGAGGAGAGTCAGGACTCAGAGAGACACGAGGAGAGTCAGGACTCAGAGAGACACGAGGAGAGTCAGGACGCAGAGAGACACGAGGAGAGTCAGGACTCAGAGAGAAACGAGGAGAGTCAGGACTCAGAGACACACGAGGGGAGTCAGGACTCAGAGACACACGAGGAAGAGACACGAGGAGAGTCAGGACTCAGAGAGACACGAGGAGAGTCAGGACTCAGAGACACGAGGAGAGTCAGGACTCAGAGACACGAGGAGAGTCAGGACTCAGAGAGACACGAGGACTCAGAGAGACACGAGGAGAGTCGGGACTCAGAGAGACACGAGGAGAGTCGGGACTCAGAGAGACACGAGGAGAGTCAGGACTCAGAGAGACACGAGGAGAGTCAGGACTCAGAGAGACACAAGGAGAGTCAGGACTCAGAGAGACACGAGGAGAGTCAGGACTCAGAGAGACACGAGGAGAGTCAGGACGCAGAGAGACACGAGGAGAGTCAGGACTCAGAGAGAAACGAGGAGAGTCAGGACTCAGAGACACACGAGGGGAGTCAGGACTCAGAGACACACGAGGAAGAGACACGAGGAGAGTCAGGACTCAGAGAGACACGAGGAGAGTCAGGACTCAGAGAGACGAGGAGAGTCAGGACTCAGAGAGACACGAGGAGAGTCAGGACTCAGAGACACGAGGAGAGTCAGGACTCAGAGAGACACGAGGAGAGTCAGGACTCAGAGAGACACGAGGAGAGTCAGGACTCAGAGACACGAGGAGAGTCAGGACTCAGAGAGACACGAGGAGAGTCAGGACTCAGAGAGACGAGGAGAGTCAGGACTCAGAGACACGAGGAGAGTCAGGACTCAGAGACACGAGGAGAGTCAGGACTCAGAGAGACACGAGGAGAGTCAGGACTCAGAGAGACACGAGGAGAGTCAGGACTCAGAGACACGAGGAGAGTCAGGACTCAGAGAGACTCGAGGAGAGTCAGGACTCAGAGAGACTCGAGGAGAGTCAGGACTCAGAGAGACACGAGGACAGTCAGGACTCAGAGACACGAGGAGAGTCAGGACTCGGAGAGACACGAGGAGAGTCAGGACTCGGAGAGACACGAGGAGAGTCAGGACTCGGAGAGACTCGAGGAGAGTCAGTACTCGGAGAGACTCGAGGAGAGTCAGGACTCAGAGACACACGAGGGGAGTCAGGACTCAGAGACACACGAGGAAGAGACACGAGGAGAGTCAGGACTCAGAGAGACACGAGGAGAGTCGGGACTCAGAGAGACACGAGGAGAGTCGGGACTCGGAGAGACACGAGGAGAGTCAGGACTCGGAGACACGAGGAGAGTCAGGACTCGGAGAGACACGAGGAGAGTCAGGACTCGGAGAGACACGAGGAGAGTCAGGACTCGGAGAGACACGAGGAGAGTCAGGACTCAGAGACACGAGGAGAGTCAGGACTCAGAGACACGAGGAGAGTCAGGACTCAGAGAGACACGAGGAGAGTCAGGACTCAGAGACACGAGGAGAGTCAGGACTCAGAGAGACACGAGGAGAGTCAGGACTCGGAGACACGAGGAGAGTCAGGACTCGGAGAGACACGAGGAGAGTCAGGACTCGGAGACACGAGGAGAGTCAGGACTCGGAGAGACACGAGGAGAGTCAGGACTCGGAGACACACGAGGAGAGTCAGGACTCGGAGAGACACGAGGAGAGTCAGGACTCAGAGACACGAGGAGAGTCAGGACTCGGAGACACGAGGAGAGTCAGGACTCGGAGAGACACGAGGAGAGTCAGGACTCGGAGACACGAGGAGAGTCAGGACTCGGAGAGACACGAGGAGAGTCAGGACTCGGAGAGACACGAGGAGAGTCAGGACTCGGAGAGACACGAGGAGAGTCAGGACTCGGAGAGACACGAGGAGAGTCAGGACTCAGAGAGACACGAGGAGAGTCAGGACTCGGAGACACGAGGAGAGTCAGGACTCGGAGACACGAGGAGAGTCAGGACTCGGAGACACGAGGAGAGTCAGGACTCGGAGACACGAGGAGAGTCAGGACTCGGAGAGACACGAGGAGAGTCAGGAC